>NW_020455976.1:523250-580247 GCF_003342845.1 Nothoprocta perdicaria
CGCCCCGCGGTCGCTCTCCCCTCGGCGCTGCCCGCTGCCCTCGGCGCCACCGCTCCTCGTGCCGGCCCCTGCTCCGCGGCCCTCGGGCCCGAGGCAGCGCGGCGGCGCCGGCCTCAAGCGCCGGGTCTGGCACGGGCCGCTCGGAGGTCGCGCAGCCCAGGGCTGCTGTGTGAACCCCGAGAGCGGGTGCCGCGTGCGGCCGCATCTCTGCATCCCGCGCAGGAGCAGCAGCAGCAGCGCCCGTCCGAGCGGGGCACGTGCTGGCACCTTGCTGGTCGCATCTCTCGGGCTTCCGTGCAGCTCTGCTCCGTGGAGCAGCGTCAGGGACCCGCCGTGCTGCGGAGCCGCCGGTGTAATTCCCGCCGTGGCGCCGCGTTGGTGGAGTGCCAAGCGGCCTGGGGATTTCAGTCGCTTAAGCCGTATCTCTCTGCGCGGTTGGTGGGCCCCTGGGGCTGACAACCTGCCCAGGAGACCCGGGGGTTGTGGCAGCTGCTGTTTTCCAAGCAGTTTTTTTTTCAGGAGAGGTCCTGACCGTGGAGACATGGGGCAGGTGTTTGGCGCCAGCGACGGGAGCCTCCGGCAGCAATGCTCTGGAGATGGGCAGCACGAGTGGTTGCACCTCTAAAGCAGAAAGCCCAAGCCGCAGCACTGCGCCTTTCCAGGTTGCTCTTCTCAGAGCACCCGCTTTGTTTGCTCCGATTTGGGGGAAAACAGTGAGAGTTCCCTGCCGTTCTCCCTCCAGGAAATGTAAAACCTCCTGCACTGCAGTATGTCAGGCTGCATGAAGGAAAGAGCTGCCTTGAGCTGTAGCAAAGCTGAGCTGGGAGTAAAAGGCCTCACCAGGGATGCTCTACGTCCTCAATGCCTGTGCAGAGGCTGCTGTGCTCGCTCGTGTCCGTCTGCAGCCTGCTCTGCTGGTCCTGTCCTTCGTGCCCTCTGGCTCTTGAATTCAAGTATCTCTGTTGCAGTTTCTTGTTTCTGAAGGGCCTCTCTCCCCGCTTCTTTCACATCTTTATCTCTTTGCTCTAGTACCTAAGAGGCCCCTGAGCTGTATAATAAGCAGTGCAAGCAACAGCTGTTTTGAGTTGACCACATTTCTATGGCCTTTACATTTCTCTGAAAAGGCCCTTTCTCCCTATGCCTTGGCTGTTCTCTCTTTAGATTCTGTAACAATTTTGAATTTACCTCTGGAAAGGCCAGAAATAGCCTGTAGATAGAGCGTTTGTAGTGCTGGAGATGCTTTGCCAAAAACAGCCTGTGCACTGTGCTGTGAAACGTCACCGCCGTCCCCCTCATCTTGACTCACTGCTCTGACTGCGAGCTGTGCTGGGCATGGCCTTTAAATGTGTCGTCCTTGTTTTCAGGGCCCTCTATAGCACAGTGACTGCCCACATCTCTGAGCTGGCTTGTTTTGCTCTTCTTTCCTTCTAATTCAGTGCTCTGCTGAGGACAACAGTTTCAGTGCTCTCCCCAGCTGCTCTCAAATGCCCTTTCCCCACTTTCCCCCGTGTTTGGCTGTGGCTGCTGCACCCACTCTGTCGCCTTTCTGCGTGGGGTTAGCAGTGACGTTAAAGCCTAGTACGTACGTATAGCAATTTTAGAGATATATTAACACGTTCACAGTAGGGCAAGAGGAACCGTACAACATGGGAGAGGGAGGGAATGGAAGGGAAAGCTCTGCGGAGCGTCAGATGTGTTGGCTGCTGTGGGAAGTGCAGCTGCGGGTGCCTCAGGGTTCAGCGTGTGGCTGGGATGGGTGTTCAGGACATGGCTGTTCGGACGGACTTTGTGATGGTGACGACGTGGGCTTGGGTGGGATAGCCTCAGCTCTGCCTACCTTAGGACTTAATTGCCTTAGCTGATAATTTCCCCTATTTTTCTAATCATTTCTAGTGATTGCCCAACCGCACTTTGCAGTGATACAGCTTTTACTTTGCTTTATTTTTAGAACCTTTCTGTTAGGAAATAAATTTATTGCTTCCTTATCAGAAGCACCTAGAGGCTCTGAAAGGAACCGTGCTGCCAGAGATCGCCACAGTCCCTATCCAGGGGATTTAGGTTTAGTGCAGTTAAAGGGCAGTGCAGAACTGAAGGCAAAGAGCAGAGCTTCCTGTTCAAACTGGAGTAATTTCCAGATTTCCGGACTCCCTGTCCGGGAACTGTAGCACTGTAATGGGCTTCTTTCCAGAAGCTGTATTGACAAATGTGGTTCAGGGTGCGAATTCAAGTACGCAAATGTCGAGAAAAGTCCTCGTATCCGCAATCCAACCTGTTTTGCCTGGGTGTTCAAGGCATAATGACTAATTTTGTCATCACACGCTGCTTACCCACAGGAGCCCATCCACAGGTACCACACAGCAGAAGTGGTATTATTAGGGTTTTGTCTGTTCTCCATTCTGCGTGTTGTTGGTATGGCAAAAGAGACAAATACCTGCCCCCTGGGGAAGCAAATAGGACTTGGCAGTCATGTCTCTAAAATGCAGGTCGCCCTTTGGTACAGAGTCCTGGCTAAAATTTGTGAAACCGTTGCATCGTGTGCTGGTGATCTGGCCTTTGCATGGTTGTTTCCACAATGCCACAGGTTAAATATCCCTAACAGTGCTCTTGCTTACATGTTCTGGCAAGGTGCTGTGCCTTGCATTAAAAACTGATGCTGTGCTCTGGTTTCCAGATGACTTTCATTTGCTAACCAGATGGCCCAACACAAGTTCCTCTTTCATTCTCCGCAGCCTACACTTGCCCTGCACAAATGCTGCCAGCCTGCCCTGATCTGCATCCTGCTGAAGGGCAGGTGAGGGCACTGTGGCAGCCAGTGTCCAGCTGGAGGAAGAAAAAGAAAATAGAAGAAAAATTAAGTGTATCGAATGACTTGTCTGACATGTGGCAGAGCTCCTGTGGCAAATACCCAAACAGTCACATCGTGCTGTGGGAGACCAGAAGTTGCTCAAGCAGCTCTTGTTCTTGGCTTTCCTGTTTCTTGAAGGCTTGACATTGCAACCAAATATGTTGATTTTAATTATTTTTATGTGTCAGGTCACAGACAAAGGAAATGAAATTACTCCTGTTCCTCCTGGGATCCGTATGGAATTATGAGATGGAGTACGTAAGAGAAAATTTCCCATTCTCAATGTACGAAGCTCACTAGAGAGCTCTTGGGGATGTGCCGAGCTGTGCAGTGTCTCCTATCAGAAATCAGGCTGCAGCAGTTGGCAATTTCCTGGTGGAAGAAGGCTCCTCTCGTCCTCATCACTAGACCTGTCTTCTTGCCCTGCTTGGTGCCTTGTCCCTTCCGTCGGGACGAGTAGGGTCAGCTCCACAGTTTGCCATGGAGCCTGGTTCCCTGCCTTTGCCCTCTCTCCAGCTAGGGAGCGGATGCCACTGCTCAGTGGGATACTGTTTATTCCACCCAGGAACACGCAGTCAAGCAAAGTCCCATGGGAGCAGCACGTTCTGTCCCAAGGGGGTGTCCAGGGGTGCCACTCCAGACACTCATGTGGGGACAGTGTCCCGTCTGTGAAGCACGGATAGGGATTGTGCAGGCCTTGCATGTGCAGTGGGGTAAGGAGGGACATCCAGATTTTGGAGACCACAAGGAGGTAGGAGGAGTGGAGGAAAAAGGAAGGGAAAATTCTTCGGCATGTAGGTTGTGAGCTTCTGTTCGTGACACAGTCATGCGACAAGCCAAGTGACACCCGTGGTTTCCGTGCACTAAATATCAGGTATTGATCCTGCATCCCAGAGCCAATGAGAGCTGCAACAAATCCCTTGCTGAGGCCAGACCCAGCAACCGGGGGGTGCACTGGGTGGGACTAGGGTGAAGGGGCATCTCCCTTTCTGGAGATGGATTCTGTTTGCAGGGAGCGAGCATTAAGTTACAAGTGGAAGGAGGCGTGAAGAGACATAGGTGACATTTTTCAGTTTTCAAAAAAGGATAACTCACTGTCAGTCTCTGTTGGTTTTCTTGCCTTGTTCTGGGATAAACCTGCCTGTGTGCATTTCTGGGAATCCGGCTCCTCCCTGGGCTACCGCTCAGGCAGGCTCTAAGTCTTTAAGGAGGCTGAACCATCTGCTGCACAAGAATGCGCTTGTCTGGAGCAAGGCAAGGGTGCATGTGGAAGCCTGCACCACGTTTTCTTTCTGATTGGAGCTCTGTTAGTTTCTTGGGTGCTGCCCTGATGAATTATGTTACAATGCTGACCATGGGCAGTCCTAACAGCACTGCCTTGAGTGAGAAGCTGAAGATCACTATTTGAGGGAAACAGGTGGTGGTCCTGCCTGTGAAGCTTGCTTCTCCTGCCACTAAATTTGTGGTGTCTGTCCATTATTGCTCTTTATCTCTTCATCTAATCCACTGCTTGGATGTGCCACTGGATTAGCCGTCTCTGGACCCTGGGGACCCTCCGTCTTCCTGGGGTTCGTAATACTTTTTGTAATCAACCCATAATGGGCTCTTTGCCCATTACTGCCCAATCAGTAGAATCAGATTACTACTGATCTGATTTCAAGGGTTTGAAATCCCTGCTGTAGGGTCTTTCAGCAAAATCATGGAAGATAAGAACCATGTTTCCATGGTGCAGGAGCTCCATTTGCTCATCCTTACCCTCCAAAACCTGCAGAAACCACACAGATGCGTTAGGTCTGCTCCCATGCAGGCAGCTGACAGCAATTCACCACCCTGGTGCTGGTGAGTCTGTTACTGGAGACATTTTACCCTGTCCAGCTTCAGCTGCAAAGTGAGAGGAGGAGGGACATGAGAAGTCATCCGGTTCAGTGTGTAAATGCCTTCTCTTGGCTGCGTGCTGTCTCTGCTGGAAGATCTCAAAACAGCATTGTAGCTGAGTTAATAGCTGCCCTTTCATTCTCATCTCCTCTTTCATCAGCCCCCGCTGGACCAAACATACTCCAGAGCTAGCAGCAAAGCAGGGCAGGCTGTGTTGCGGGAAGGTAATGCTAATATGTGCTGAGCAGGCACGCAGCAGGGCTGCAGAGCGTGATTCATGCTCTGGGAATTCACCCGCTGCCTTGCTGCCCAGCGCTGCTGTGTGAGGCCTGGGGCTGGGAAGCAGACGGGCTGCAGTTGGGAGGCTGGAACACGTTACCTTGTTTGCGGAGGGTCGGGCAGCGAGACAGAGACAGCGTGTTCTCAGCAGGGCGAGTTTCTTGCTTTGCTGCGACTTCATACTTGCACAGTGAGGCCTTCTTTGGATGTGGATCTGCTGCTAGGCGGAGGCAGGAATTCTGGCCTCCTCCAGCTCTGCAGCGATTTGCAGCCCTGACCTCCAGCAGGGTGAAATTCCAGCGTTTGCTGAGTTGCGGACGAGCCCTCCCTCCCCCTGGCAAGGAGGGATTACTCGTGTGGAGGTGAGAGGGAATGGGGCTTGGCCCGTGGTCAGGAGCCATGACTCACCGGGATGGCAGTGGAGGCCGGTGCTCCCTGCAGCCTGCTCTTCCTGCTGGAGCCTGCGCCGGAGCTGTCGCGGGATGTTTATTTTCACCCGGCAGATCTGGGATGGATCTGGATGAGGTCTGTGTCCGCCATTAAGCCCCAAGACTTGAATTCAGTAAGTTTCCATTCTGGATGGTGCTCAGAGGCTTCTTTCTCTAGGTGAGGTTTGCAGAAAGTGTTGCAGTTGGCACTGCATGGAGTAAAAGATCCTGGAAAATATAGTATTTTCTGTTCAGAGCAACAAACCCCACAGGACTGATTCATTGCCTTCAAACACAGGGACATACTGTCTAGACTGAGGGAGAGAAAAGGAAAGCAAACAGTCCTGTACGCAGAGGAGTTCCCAGGTCCCATGCTGAAATATGACAGTTCACCAAGGGCTGGCACTGGACTTTGAAGGGACAGACAGACCTGGGAGCGTTGCCCTTGTAGTACCAGCTGCAGGGGCTTTTGCTTTGTCCTCTTGGCTGGCAAGGGGCTCCTCAGGTGTAACCTGACCAGGACCCTGCTCTGGTCCAGCTGGCAGGAGACATGAGGGGTCACTACTTCTAGACATAGACGTGCAAGTGAAGCATCTGATACCTCTGGAGTAGGGGCAGGAGTGGGGGCTCATCAGACCTTTGTGAAGAACTCGGATCAGCGTTTGTACGCGCCGGGCTCCCGCTCCTCTCTCTGAGCAGCTCCTCCTGTGCTCGCTGACGCTGGCGTTCCTCCAAGGTGCCTCTCACCGTGCTGGCCTGTGTGGCTCCTTTCCTCTCTTTGTTCCTGTGGCCAGTGAGCAGCTCCTACAAAATAAAAACAAGTTGTCATCCTAGGGTTTCCATTGAGACTCTAAGCACTTAGTTAATGGAGGATGTTTTCAGGTTCCTCTTGTTGTCAGTATGTAATGCTTCCAAATCCTCTTTTCCCTTTCCTCCATCCTATGCGTGAAACTCCTTTGCCAGGGAGGAATCCCACTTTTCACTGAGGGAACATGAGCTGCTTGGATCTTTTTTTTTTTTTTTTTTTTTTTTCCGTAATTGTGGTCCTGCCTGTCCCTCTCAATCCCCTGTCTCATTTTCTTCACTTGTCCACCACAGCTGTGAGGTGAGAAGGTGACAGTGAGCTCTGTGGTGTCTTGTGACAGGGAGCCCACAGACCATCTGCGGGGTGGCAGCAGCCCCTGGTTGCCGGTGCACCTCAGTGCCCCTGTCCTGCACCCATCCGAACGTGCAGCCCGCCCAGCCACCCCACCTCGAGCAGCTCTGGCTACGCGCTTGTCCTCGGCTTTCCCAGACTAATTCATGGAGCTTTTCCCCTTCTCCACATGGTCATGTTTTTAACGCTGTTGCTCTTTCTGCCTCAGTAGGTTGCTGCTATCCTGAACTGCAGCCTTTGTGTCCCCAATTCCCTCTAGTCCATTCATCCCTCTGTGGTGGCCGAATGCTGTCTGCTGCGGACATTGGGCTCTTTGTGTGCAGAGCCAGCACAATGCTGGTGACAAAGTGGGCGCCTATGCCCCCGGGAGCTCACGTGCTGAGGGTGAGGCGGGCGGCCAACAGCAGTCGACAGGACAGAGAGGCGGGCGAGGGGCCTGGCAGGAGCACTCGCTCCATGAGCAGCACGGCTGGGCTGCGGGCCTGGGTGAGCCGTGCGGCCGGCGGGCACGAGGGATGGCCGAGGAAGCGCTGCTGCCGCACACAGCCCCGCTCCGTGCCCACGGGGGAGTCCTGTGTGATCCGTAGAGCCGGCCCGTCAGCAGGAAGGGCTTCTTTCCCTGGCGGATGCTGCCCCGTGGTGCTTCCTGCACCGCGGTGCCCGGTGCCCTGCGGCGGGGATCTGCCCGCCCTGCTCAGGCCCCCGCAGGCTGCGTGCGCCGGCCGGCCTGTCAGGGAAACGCTGGGCTTCCTCCCCGCCTTCCCTTCCTTCCTGATGGGAAGTCATTTCCACATTTTTGTGCTGCTTCTCCCTCTGTGCTGACACAAGTATACATTCCAAAAGAGATGCAGAGAGGTTGGACCAGGCAGGTTGGACTTGGGACGTTCCCTGGCTCCTGTGGCAGCAAAGTCTGATGCCTGCAGGGGGTTTTCAGTGTGCTCAGGCTGGGACTATCTCAAAGTGCTCCTGCATTTCTTACTTGGGAAGGATTTTTCCTTTGTGTGTGTGGGTTATAATCTCAGGTGTGTCCTGATAACAGATTGCTGTCGTGTCTTATCCGTAGGTGCTGATCTGCCTGCGGACCCCGCACGATGGAGGCTGGCTCCGTGGTACGAGCGGTCTTTGACTTCTGTCCCAGCGTCTCTGAGGAGCTGCCCCTGTTTGTGGGAGATGTCATCGAGGTCCTGGCTGTGGTGGACGAGTTCTGGCTCCTTGGCAAAAAGGAAGGCGTCACAGGTAAGAGCTGGAATTGCCTGCAACTGGGTGCCCAAGTGCACACTAATTAGTGCCCAGCTAATCAGCCCCACCATGTGCGTTCCTTCCCTTGGTCAGTGCTGCTCCAGAGGGGAGTGTAGGAGCACATTTATGAAGCCTTTCGATGGAATTTACTTGGGACTGAAGGTACAGGTTCCCTGTCAGTGATCTCCCGCCAGCCTTGCATCACGCATTCAGATAAACCAATTTGTTTGTTGGTTTTTGTTTTTGAGAGAGAGTCAGTTCTCAAGCTGATTAGAACTGTTTAATGTAGGTGCTCCGTGCTCTGTGCTGGGACAGCCCATTTCCCGGGTAGTTCACGCGCTGACCTGCTGTGGCAGCGGAGACAGGAAACAGATGCACAGAGACTGGAAGTGCCAAGTGACCCTGTCAGGTCAAGTCAGTGGGAGATGCAGTGACAGAATCAATGTCCTCTCCGCAGCCCTGTGGCTCAGCCCACTTCCACCCTCCTGCTTTAAAGCATTCCTGCACAGGCTGCCACCAATACGTGGGGAACTGAGGAGGGTGCGAGACTGCTCAGCTTTTGGAGGGGTTTTAGAAACTTCTGAAGCGGCAAAAACGCTCTTAATGAATCACTTAAAGGGTCTTGTACTCCTTTTTAAGCAGCTCTTCTTCATCTTAATAACAATTCTGAGAGGATGCGTAAGCTCTCAGAGAGATGAAAACCAGGCCACTTCAAAGCACACGCCTGGCTCTCTCCTCAGCACAAGAGTGGGGCTGCAATAGGTTATTTCCATTTACAGAGCAGGAAACTTAAGACATGGAAAAAAAGAAGTAGAAACAGTTAAAACTGTGAAGGAAGCCACTGATGTGAGAACCCTGTGGGCTGTTGTTCATACTGTACGTTAGCGACAGCAGATGGCAAACTGCCTAATGCCAGGGGAATATGCTAGGTTTCTGGGATATGGTTTTTCCATGGAGGAAAAAAAAAAATAGTAATCACCAGGTTTTATAGGACTTTGGAGAATATGACCATCATCTTGGGTGGACATCATGAGTGAATGCTGGAAATGCTACTGTCCCATACCTGATCATTCATACAAAAGAATGATATTTGTAGTGGCCTTTACTGTGGCCTGTGCCAGCTCCAGGTGCTCTGGAGACTGAAACTGGTGTCAGAGTAAATTGGCCAAAAAGTGTGCACTGTCCTTTCTGGCAGTGACCTGCTCGGAACAGCTGTGATTCCAACAGCAACCCTGGGCGAAGCACCTGCACAGAGGTGATAAAACAGGGAAGGGCTCTGGAATCTCAGTGGTGACGCAGCTGTGACAGAGCCTGACTCACAGATGTGGCTTTCCCAAGAGTGGCAGCCCAGATTCGACATTGAGGCTCTGTTTGGTCTGTGCCTTACAGCGTCAGGGACACAGGGCAGATGTGCCCATGTCACAAGACACAGGTCTGTGGTCAAGCACTTCTGGATCACAGTCCTGATCTTGTCCTTTGAATTGGGTAAAGAGCAAGGAAAGTAAACTAGTACGTCTGTTGCCAGAAACTGTGTGCTGATGGCACAATCCTGGTAATGTCTAACAGTCAACACTTTCTATTTTCTTCTAATTCTTAAACATTTGAAAGCCTCATGGAATTCCTGACTCCCAAATCCATTCCTCTTCTCAAGGTGGCTGCTGCTGAGGCACCCTGAGTAGCTTGGTTCCCAAGTAGCAAGAAGAGCAGATCCCAAGATCTGGAAGGAGGGTGGACAAGTGCTGGTGGGCTACAGAAAAGCTTCAGTGCTGACAACTGATTCTCGTTCCAGGGCAGTTTCCTAGCAGCTTTGTGGAACCTGTGGATATTCCTGCTTTGAAGCAGGGAGAAAAGCTGTTTGTTTGTACCAGTGACTTCACATCTCAAGAGCCAGGAAGCTTGTCATTGCAGAGAGGTAATCCCTGTTCTCTTACTGTTGCTTTGCATCGCATAACCCCACTTTGCCCTTCCAGAAGCATGCAGGGACCTAGTGACAGCATTCTCCCTATCATGGAAGGGATGGAATTTCCTAGTATTTCACAGGTCATATCACACCTACCAGAGACTTTGTGAATGCTAGAGGCTGGTGACGCTTCATCCCTTAGCTCCATTCTGTGCTCTTGTGCATCCCCAGCACACTCTGCTTTCTGTGCAGAGTGTCAGGCTTTATCCACAGCCGAGAAAGATCTCCGTGTGGAGATGCACGAACAAGATGAGAGAAGCAATCATGGGGGCAAATATTTAACCTGATCTGTCTTATTCCTTGCAGGAGACCTGGTGATCCTGGGGGGCTCCCTGGCCTCCAGCTGGCTCCAGGGCCGAAGCAGCTGGGGTTCTAAGGGCTTTTTCCCCTCATCATGTGTGCGGGAACTGTGCCTTTCATTTCGGAGCCATCAGCTATCCCAGAGTGCTCTCCTGGAGGTGCCTACCTACTCCCTGGGCCAAGCCCGAGCTCTGATGGACCTCTCTGCCCAGCTAGAAGAGGAACTGGACTTCAGGGAAGGGGATGTGATCAACATTGTTGGCATCCCAGAGCCTGGCTGGTTCGAGGGAGAGCTCAGAGGCCGCAGGGGCATCTTTCCAGAGGGCTTTGTGGAGCTGCTTAGTCCTTTAAGAACAGCAGGAACCTCAGAGGATCCAGAGCCCACAGTACCATGTGCCACCAATGGAACAGTGGAGGTGCTCCCCAAGGAGGAAGAGAGCAGAGAAGAGGAGGGGCAGGAACCAGGGAGCACCTATGGGGTTGCTCTCTATCAATTCCAAGCTCTGGAATCCACGGAATTGGATTTTGATGTTGGTGACAGGATTCGTATTGTAGGGATTCTGGAGGATGGCTGGCTGGAAGGGGAGCTGAGGGGAAAACGTGGCATCTTTCCACACAGATTTGTGAGGCTGGAAGCCTCCGATTCCTGCATGAAAAAGGGGAGTGCTGGGGATCCACAGGCTGGAGGCAGCTCTGAAGTGACCATCCATCAAGACCCAGAAAGCACCTGCTCCAGATCTCTACTTTTGCCAGAGGAAGATGGCAGAGAAAAGGAGGATGGCTCTGTTTTGCACTCAGTACCTGACCACAGTCATTCTCAGACAGCAGGGACGGCAGAGAGTCCTCTAAGCAAAAACCTGGGAAAGAGTCAAGTCTTTCCTGACACAGAACTCCAAGGGCCACTTCCCAAAGACACAGCAGACTCCGTCCACTTGTCCTGCACAAACACTGTCAACGGCCTCCCCTCTGCTCCGCTGCATCCCCTGCAGAGCAGCGGACCTGGCCAAGCAGATGTTGCGGAGCCTTGCGGGACCATATCAACCTCCACAAGGAATTCAGGAACTCATGAGCTGCCTGAACATGGTGGAGACGGTCCCACTGTGCCCTCACAATCTTCCTGCTCACCCACAGATGCCTGTAGGGGGAAGGTGATCCCTGCTAACAGCTGGGCAGCATCAGAGCCCAAGGAGAGCCAGAGCAGTGCCCAGGACCTTGACATTTGGATGGACAGTCAACAGGAGAAGCCCAAATCCTGTTCCTCCAGCTCGGGCGATGCCCACGTGGGCCTAGATACATGGCCTGGGAGCTGGGGGGAATGCGCCCCGCTTGCGGTGCCGGGAGATGCCTGCACAGACCTCGACTCCAAACTGACCGAGCAGCTGGCCCAGTTTGAGAAGAGCCTGTCAGGTGCCGGCGGCGAGCAGGACAAGGTGTGCCGCCACTTCTCCATCCTGGACTACAGCTCTGAGAAGGACATCGTTCGCGGCTCTCCCGAGTGTGCCCCTCGCTCCCAGCAGCCAGAGAGGAGGAAGGTGCTGAGGCCGCCGCCTCCTCGGCCCGGCACCCTTGCGACGAGCGCCGGGGCGCTGCCGGCGGGCCGGGGTCCCAGGGGCAGGTCCCTGTCGTTCTCGGTGAAGCCGTCCCGGCCTGCGCCGCGGCCTCCGCCGGGCAGCCAGCGGAGGAGCGCGGCCCCGCAGCCCAGCAGGCAGGAGCAGCGCGTGGACGAAGGCCGCGGGGAGCCGCCGTGGGCAGTGGTGGCCTCTCCCCGCTCCATCCTGCTGACCAGGATCCGAGAGGTGGAGCGAGACCTGGAGGCCTATGGCAAGACCCGGGCTGAGCTGAGCTTGATGCTGGAGGAGCCGCAGGATGAGCTGGGGAGGGCGGAGACTCTGGAAAACCTTGATTTCTGTGACTCCAACATTGAGAGCCTCAGCGTGGAGCTGCAGGAGCTGAGAGGTGAGTCTGCAGCAGCCGGGGATGGGGAGGCTTTAGGCAACGTGCAGGAAATGGACATAGTCCTTTCTTCGGTACTTTGATTTTTGCTTTCTATTATTTTTGTAAGACTTGTTGCAATACAAATCCTCATGGTTTTGCCTCAGAGCACCACAGCACCATTCTCTGGGCATCCCTCAGCCCTGACCTCCCCCACCTCCTCTTTTCATTCCACACATCCAGTCTCATCTCCCAGCCCTGCTGTGCATCTGGAGCCTCACCTATTCCATCACAGTGTTTTGTCTGTCTCGAGCAATAGCAGTACAACTGCTATGTTTTAACATCCCTGATCCCTGCCCTATCGCCACTTAGCTGCAGGGAAAAGAGTGGTAGCTTCAGAGTGACCTGACTTGTGGTTTCTTCTGCAGTAAAAAATTGTAGTTGACATGTGTGGAGCGAGAGGTCCCAGCTTGAGAGGGTGCAAAGTTTGCTGGTGGTTCCTGCGCCAGGGGCAATACGGAGCTTTGGGAATTTGCCAGTCAAATCAGAGGGTTTGCACAGAAGGGCACTGAACCAGGCCTGCCAGTGGGACGATTTAGTGGGTAAAAAGTAAAAAATGTCCCTGCCTGCCTTCCTCCCTTGGAATCCAGAATTTCAGCTGCTGTTGGAAAAGCGACTCTGTGCTGCCTGTAACAGCAGCAGAGGCCTTTAGGTTGCAACATGTCTGTAGCTGAAGCTGTGACGTTAGTCCGTGCAGCCCAGGATTACTCAGGGAGAAGAGATTTGCTTTGTGTGTATCAGCACATACGGGCTCAGAAACCCAAAGGTGTGATAAAGATCAGTGCTGTTAACTACTTTATAGCTGATAACGCAATACAGCAAGTAGAAGCAGGGGACCATGTAAAGTCTCCCACAGTCCCTTCGCCAGCTTTTCTAAGGAGCTCTTAAGAGTGCGGTTCTGTCATCAAAGCCCACGATCTGCAGGAAATGTGGGCACTGCACCAGGAGGTGGAGTGAAATGTCAGCTCCTGACTTGGGATTACTCACTCTGACTTCATTGCCTCCATCCTCCCACTACCTAAACAGGACTGGAGAGCCCAGGCACTTTGCTGCAGGCTTTAATTTGTCTAATGCCGAGCACATGGGAATGACTGATGATATCTGTGCAGTAGGGAAACAGGGTAACGAACAGCCTCCACATCAGGGGAGTGCAAAAGAGATGCCTAGAAGATTTGAGTCTAAAATAAATAACTTGAAATTAGGAAGAGGAAAATCTTCTGAAGGCAGAATCTCCAGGAAGGTTTTCCAAACGGATGGGATGGCTGTTGCTGCAAACCACTGTCTTTCACTGCCAGGACAAGCAGAAAGTGCACATTCATTGCTGCATATGTCCAAAATCAGGGAGTTGCTGCTTTGGCCCGTCTTGCTCATCCAGTTTGGTTTTAGCCGATGGCCAGGCTGGTGCAGGAGCCGGCCCTTGCCCTCCTGTGGTTGGAGTGACGGTGTCCGTGGCTTTATTCTTGCCTCATGCCATGTGGGAGCATTGGTGATGGTGCATGCCTGGAACATGCTGCAAGAACCTAAGGCATGGAGAGTATCCAGGGCTCTCCTGCTTCTCTCTAGGGCACAGCGTGGTCATCTCTTGGTTTCTCACTAGAGCAGCTTAGTCTGCCATGGAAAGCTGAGGTTTCTTGTAGTTTGTGATGAGAGGAGTTTCAGGAGTGGTCAGGAGCCTCCCGGTAGCTTTTACTGTGTGATTGCGCAGGGCTGTGGGTGAGGGCGCTCAGGACCCCCAGGTGCCTTCCCGTCACCTCGGTGCTTCGCGCAGGCATAGGGAGCGGCCGCCCCGGCACCACGGGCACCGCTCGGTGACACCGGCCGTGCAAAAAAAATGCGGCCGAGCCCCGGAGACAGCCACCCGCAAGCCTTACTTTGCCCAGCACGGGCTGGAGCAGAGCCTGGGCTCTGCCGCGCTGAGGGGTTGCGCTTGGTGCTCAGCGCTCCCCAGCAGCAGGCAGGAGAAGGGGCTCCGGTTCCAGCATCTAGTGTGCACCTTCCACACACTCAGGTGCCTCTTTCCCTTCCCTGAGGTTGTTGGTCTCGGGGCACGGCCTCCTCATGCTCCAGTGCGCTCCTTTTCCCTGCCTCTGAGCGGCAAAGCTACGGAGAGGCCGGGCCGCAAAGCGGCCAAGCCGGTCGGGGCGGTGAGAGCCCAGGGCCTCCCTCCCAGCGCTGGTTACTGATTACTCCAGGCAGCAGGTGGAGGAGGCTGAGGCTCGCGGTGACTGGGCACGCGCGTCCTACCCTCGCTGCCCGGTTTCAGGAAGTGCTGCCTGTGTTTCCCTCGGGACGAGCGCTGGAGCAGAGGGGAGAAGTGGTGTCGGTGCTGGACCGGGACTCCGCTACCGAGCGCAGTGGGGCTCAGCACCTTCACAGCGCCCTGGAGGACTATGTGCACTTATCCCAAGGCAAAATACGGAGTAGGAGACCCGAGGCAGGAGCCGCGGCTGCTCAGCTGGGAATACGAGGACGTTGGTGGGGTGAGCGTGCTGCCCAGCGAGGCTCGCAGCAGTGACGGCGCATGCAGAGCCCCGAGGCACCACGCGGGCTGTGGAGGAGCAGACAGAGACTGGGACCACGGTGGGAGCTCTGTGGACCGATGGAGTATGGACGGAGACAGGGAAGGTTTCTGGAAGGGAGGAATCCAACATACAGACTGCAGAGGAACAGAGGGTGCTTGGAAGGGCAGAAGCCAAGATACAGAGGGCAGAAACTATGGGGTGTATGAACGAGAGGGTATTCAATATAGGGACTGCAATTCGGGGATAAAAGGGGAGTACAGAGAGGACAGAACACCTGGAGACTACAGGGAGGAGGGAAGGTGGCGTGGAGAGGACAGGAGCTCTAGGAAGTATAGGGAAAGGGGAAGGCAATATAGAGAGGACAGAGGCCCTGGGGAGTATAGGGAGGGAAGAAGGCGGTATAGCGAGGACAGACAACTTCGGGACTATAGCGAGGATGAGGGAGGTTATAGGGAGGGGGAAAGGCGATATAGGGAGGAGAGGGACCCTGGGGAGTACAGGGAGGGGGTCAGGCAGTATAGGGAGGATAGAGCCCGTGGAGCCCAGAGGGAGGGGGAAAGGGGAAATAGAGAGGAGCGGGCATATAGCGAAGGGGGAAAGTGGTATAGAGATCCCAGGGATGCAGAGCAAGACTTTGGGCAGAGCAGGCAGCCCAAGGGCCATGTCACGGCCCACAGCAGCGTGGCTGCAAGTTGTGAAGCTCCCGCGTGTGCAGGATGGTCCTCAGGAGAGGGCAGCGCGAGCCCCGAGTCAGACGCCTGCCGTGCGGAGTCGGAGATGTGGGATGAGGGCTACAACAGGCAGTGGGAGCTGGAAGGAGCGGCACCAGCGCAGGCGGCAGGACCGCGGGGCGCCGGCGGAGCAGAGCGCGCCCGGCTGCGCACAGGCCGCCCCGACTGGAGCCACGTGTGGGAGCAGGAGGCGGCCGGCGCGGGCTCCTCGCTGCAGCGCAACAGCTTCTACAGGCGCACGGCCCCCTGCACGCTGGCGCGCTCCGAGTTCGTGCGCGCCCGGAAAGCGGAGCGAGGTACGCAGGGAAACGGGGCTGGGAGCTGCCGGCCAGGCGGTCTTGGGTGTTCTCTAGCACCCAAGGAGGAGACGGGGTCTGGCCCTCGCTCAGGTGGGCGGCTGGCATGGCAGAGCCTTGGAGAAGCCCTGGGGCTGCTGAAGCGGGTCGGCATCATTGTGATTAGCTCCCTGCACTGTTACCTGACTGCCCTGCAGAGCTGCTTGGCCCTGCTTCGCAGAGGTGCAGATGGAGGGGCACATGGAGGGGACGTCCCCAGACTCGCTGCTGTCCTTTGCTTGCGAGTCCTGCTGTGCCCCAAGCACCTCCAAGGTGTTTTCCTTACCAAAACCCACGGCCCTGCTTTGTCTGCTGTCTCAGGGCCCAGGCTCCTATGGGGTATCTGACCTGCCTGTTCGGCTTCTACAGCCTGTTGTAAATGGCTGCTGAGCTGAACCTGTCAGCTCTATGGGAACCGATTCCCTTGCTGCTACCATGTACCCTGCAGAGCTGGGCAAGGATGGCAGCTATTTAAAAGCAGCATGAAGCATGGAAATGGGGAGGTTGTTGTAGCGCTTGGAAATATATGGAGGGCGAGTGCTGTTCTGTGCAATTGCGCAAGGCCAGGGCATGAGGGCCGGCGTTCTGGCACCCACACAGGGACTGTTGCAGATGGGAATGGTGTCTCTTGCGTCACCAGTCTCCTCAACACTGTTGTAGTGCTTGTCATCTGAATTCCCTGGCTATGCTAGCCTCAAAGCCTGTATTCTTGATCCCTGAACCTTACCTAGCTCCCTGATCCAATACCCTGGAGCTGGAGAGATGAAGCTTTGTGCTCTCCTAGCATGGGCAGAGTTGTCCTGTTAACTCCTAGGCTGTGGTGGAGCTGATTGCAGTGGCTTTGGGAGGTTTTGCTCATGGTTGCAAGGATACTTGCAGGAGTTGGGGAAGAGGCAGCCAGGTGACTGGGGCTCGGGGAGAGGCAGTGAAGGAGCCTTTCCCAGTGAACGTCACTTGCTGGTGGCCAGGCCCACGTGCCCAAGAAGCAGTTTGTTGTTGAGCCCTTTCTTCCTGGGTCAGTGTTGTGCACCTGTGTGCAAACCTGCTTGAAGAAGCAGTTGGGACACAGAGGGAATTAGCAGTGGAGCAGCCAGAGAGGCAGCAGGGCTGGAGGCTGTGGCTGCCTGTGGGCTTGTGTGGCGTGAGGCCTCTTCTCGGAGGTATTGGATCGAGCAGGCTCTGCTAGCTGCGTTTCCACGCGCTCCCGCCACCCCGGCAGGGTGCGACTTTGCTCCGAGTGTCCCCAGGGCAGGGGTAGGGAGAGGGTTTGCTGTGCCAGGACGTTCAAAGGGCAGCAGCGAAGCGAGGAGGAGCCAGGGGCAGAGCAAGGAGAGGAACAACCCACGGGGCCTCGGAGACTCCAGAGAGGGCAGGGGCTGGCCCTGGGCACTGCACCCGGGGAAGACACGGGAAGGGCTCCGTGCCAAGCCCAGGAAAACTACACAGCCACCTCCACTGTGGACCTCAAATCCCTGGGTGCAGGTGGAAAGGAGGCTCCAGGCCCGTGTAGTTTTGTACCACTCTGTCTTTTGACCCATTTCTGGGTGAAATCCCCTGTTATGCTCCTCTTCTGTCCAGCTGATAGCAAAAAAGTCTTCTCTGTTTCTTCCTCCATGTGCTGCAGGCTCCTTTTGCAGTGCTGGCTGCTCCTCTGCCCAGTTCTTCCTCCTTTCCAAAGGCTAACAGAATTTGAGGCTTGGAAGCCCAGTGAGAGGTGATGGAAGCAGGTTGTTTCATACAAATTTATACAATTTCTCTGCATACAACTGCAATCTGGAGATTTCTCTCTTCATACAAATTTCTCTGCACTGAAGTTCAATGTCAGCCTCTTGGTCAGAGCCTTCCATCCGAGACCACACTCTGCCTAACACATCAGCAAGAGGAGAACTCGCCCGTCATAGCCTTGCTGTTTAATCACCAGCACCTTAAAAGTTCTGTGTTGCATTTCAGCTTTGAACCTCAGTCTTGCTCTGCCAAATCAGAGCTTCTTAACTCGTGATATTTTCTTCTCAGAAAAAGACCTTACTTTTACTCTTAAAGTGTTACATAGGATTAATTTTAAATACATAATCATAAATACATAGTACATAAATACATAAATCAGTTTTAAATACAGTCCCTGGTGAATCTGATTAGAAATGCTCTGGTTTCTACATATTCTCCACTGGCTGTTTAATGAGGTGCAAGTTAGCAAGGTCTTATTTCTGCTCTTTAGATGGAGAGAAACAGAATATTTATTGTACGCGCTTGTCTTTTTGCCAGACTTATTAAGAATTTTACTACCTCTGCTTACTCATGGGATTACATTACTGAAAGGTTTTTCTTTTGTTCTGGGTGGAAATAAAATTGCATTTTATTATGCAATTTATTATTATTTTAAAAGTAGCATTTCTCTTTCTTATTTAAAAGAACAAAAACAATTATTAGTTCTGCCATTCATGTTCTTTTCCTCGATATCTTTCTTCTCTTCTTGTTTTTATGGACGTCGTAGTTCCTGGTGACTTGTACATGTTTTTCCTTGTTATGTATTTCCTTGTTTTTCTCTTTCCTGATTGCATCATCATGTTTTTGGGGTTATCTACTTAAAACAGCATTCTAAAGAACTCCTAGTTATCATTCTATTTTTCTATCAATATTTTGGCTTACTTTTTTTTTTAATGCATTTCCTCAACTTTGGAAAGCTCTGTGTATAGAGATGTTTCCCCTGAGCACGTAATGGAGTTAGTCTCTCTCCCTCTGCCATGGTTACTCTATCCCCAATGTTGGAGCACAGCAGGCCAGGGTTCATCCTCACAGCTTGCCCGGGCTCACGGCAGCGCCGTGGTTCACGTGCTGCTACCTGACCCTGGGTCCCTGCTGCCCCATGAGGAACAGGGGCTTGGCCAAGAGCCCTACAGGTCCCATCTGCCCTTATGGCAAGGACAGGTGGGTATCAGATGGAGACATGAGGTAAGGAGAACTCTCCGGCAGACCTGTGTGCTGCTACCCATCCTGGGGCTTTTCTCTTTTGTTCATAGGTGATGCCTGGTGAGGGTCCCTGCCTTGTTCCAAGGCTTAAATGTTTGGTTTGTTGCAGTGGAGAGACCAGCCCTGCCAAAGAGGAGCATGGCAGAGCAGCTAAGCTTTGTAGGGTGATCAGATACACACATACACCTCCAGTAGGACCTCCGAAGTCGCAGTGGGGTCCAGCAGAATGCTGGAGACATCTTGGAGATCTTCTCGGGCAGTTGTCCCCTTTCAGTGTCCATGGAGAAGGACCCCTTTCTGTTCCCATTCAACATCTCCTTGTGTTGCAGTATTTTTATTCTTGAAAGTGTCCATCTCCACAAAGCACATGTGCTTGTAGCCCATGCTGCTGCTGAATTTCCCATCCATCTCAAGGACAGACATCTAAGTTGGGATGGCCTGTGCTGGCTGTCCTGTTCGTACACTAGGTTCTGGGCTGTAACCATCACCTCTTCTTCAGCGGGTAGGTGCAACTCCTTGAGCAAATGTTGCCTTCTCTCTGCTTCATACTTCCTTTTCAGACATGAGAGCTGAACTCACTTTTATGGTTAATCAGGGTTCATCTTCCACAGGACTTGATCACAAGGTTCTGCCAAGGCCTGTGACTGCATTGAGCTTCTTGGACCCAAGTCCTCTTTGCCATGGCTCTTCTTGCTGCGCCTCTTATTTCCATCTTGGGAACGTGAGCCACTAAAAATATTCAGCTCACTGCTTTTGGAGCAAGCCAGTATCTTGTGTTTTGGACTGATTATCATCCACAATTCCTTCCCTAGCAGTGATCTATGTCCAAAGAGAGTGTTTTCGCCCCACCAGTCAGTCCCTTCTCTTGGCAGAGAGCGTAGCCTTTCACTCAGTGTAATTATTCCCTGCCCTAGTTTCATCCCCTCTCCTCTCTTGGTAAGGAGTAACTCCTCCCCTCCCGGCATTCACATTCTTCAAATATTTGCAGCTGCTTTGTTTTGCCCTGAGTCACTGCTGCGCTGTGCCGAGCCGGAGCCCGGGGCTGGGCTCCCCTGGCCGCTGGGTGCAGCTCCCGTCAGAGGCCTCTACGTGTTGAGCCTACGTAAGGGCTTCTCCTCAGTGCCGAGGCTCCATCTGGGAGCTGGTCCCTCTTCCGCTGCCCCTCTTGGAGCCGCTTGCTGTGACTCCCCTCCCTTCTCAAGGAGTCGCACCCATGGAGCCAGTGGGGACCCCCCGGTTGTGGCCGTGCTGTGTGGCGTCCGGCTTCATCCGTAGCTGCTGATGGAGAGCAGGCCCCTCTGGCAGGGGGCTGGCCACCCTGCCAGGGCCGCGCGGGAGCCCAGTGGTGACTGGGGACGCTGGCAGGTGAGCAGAACATGGAGGCAACGCTGCCCTTCGGAGAGCTGCCAGGCCTGGCGCCACGGGAGCGAGTCCTGGCCCATCTGCTCCTCTTGGGTTAATTCCGCTTGGGTCAGCCAGGAACAGAGCAGGGAGAAAACCTCTGACTGTGGATGCTCACGCTGGGAAACCAGGTAATGAAATGAGAAATTTTCATTGATGGAAAGAAAAGTTGATGAAAATAGTGGTTTTGAGACAAGCCGTGGGATTGCAGTGTTAAAATCACAGGCGCCATGGGAAGAGTGGAGATGGAGAGTGCGCTCCGCAGTGACACCTTGCTGCCTGCCTTCGAGGGGCTGCTTACCAGGCACTGCCAAATCCCCGTGCATCAGTGAGCCAACTAGCAAAGCTCAAAACGAGCGCTGCTGGGGAGCAGCTGGGTTTGGTAAAACCAAACCAGCAAGCTAAGGAATTACCATGTAAACTCTGAAGGAGATGGAGAAAAAAGAGCATTGTTAGAAATTCTATTTTAGCAACTCAGATTGCAAAGCTCATGCAACCTCATGCAAGGAGAACAAAATTTTGTGTATCTAACTATTGCGATTTAGCATGTTGTTTTTGCAGAGATACTTGTGAATGCACTTTTGGCATCTGTTTCTCGGGTAAACAAGGATTTGTCACTGGGTTGGAATTTAGTGGCTTCATTAGAAATGCCAATTACATTCCTGCAGACTAACGGAGACACTTCTAGCAAGTAATGTATGTATTTAGTGCCTCCAAAGCTGACAGGCACGATGACTCAAAGTAAAAGGTAACATTTAAATAGAAAGTATGTGCATTAGAGTGGGGATCTGTTTAGAAAGCATTTATTAGATGACTGAGAAACCACAGCTGTCAAAGAGGGTAGTTTTAGTTAAATGCTCAATAAGCCTCATTTAGGTAAAGCTGCTATGAGACATAGAAGAATATATAACAAACAGGAAAAAATAAATTCAACACAGATTATATGAAAGGAAAAATGAGAGTTTGAATATACATCAGAAACAAATCCTCAATATTAAATATATCCAACAAGTAGAAATTGCAAGTATTAAAAATATGCTTTGTTTAAGGTTTTTTTTTTGAACTCTTGAGCATTTGGGAAGAAGCAGGATTACTTCATTACTTCTTTGTTAATGAAGAAGGATGCGAGACTAGTAATAAAAAACAAGCATGAATAGAGTGTAAGTAATCAAAACTAGTGGGCAGCACTGCGTCCGGGCGGACAGGCTGTTTTGATGACCCCCTGCGGGCTGACAATTTGTGCAGGGAAGATTTGTGCTTTCTCTGCCATAGAGAGAGATCAGACTCGGAGCAAAGGCGTGGTGGAGCTGGGAATGGGAAGTTCATTCTCACGAATGTCCCTGTGAGCCTCGCCACAAGACACTCGCTGTGTGGGTCTGACCTCGATTATTTTGTGCATCAGATTTGCTCGGTGGAGCACAGGGGGGCTGCTGTGTTGGCTGGTGGCGCTGGGAACCCTTGGCTCTGTTTTGGAGGGCTGTAGGATGACGCATCCTTGCTTGTCGCATGGGAATACGGAGCCGGGGCTCGCAGGCAGCCCAGTGGACACAGCAAGCCCTGCACCAGACCCCATGGAGCGCGCTGTTTCCAAAGGCTCGGGATGGCCCTTCGGCTTAGAGGGGTTGTGGATACCTGGAGCAAAGATCCAAGGGCCCGGGTAGCCTGAACAAGGGCTTCCTTGTGCTTAGACCTAATCCTGCAGCCACCAGATAGACAGTTAGGGATAAATCTGAGACCACAGCAGGATCCTGTAGCAACCTCTGAGATACCCAGCACGGGTGTCCTGCACAATCTGTCGCCTCAGTGGCTGTCACGGTGCATGTGGATTAGTGCAAAATACTCCTCTTTGGTCCTGGCAAATTTCAGCTTTCCCACTGGTCTTCACTAGTGCTGCTGCTTAGTTCATTTCTGGCTGCTGTTGAACACAGGGCTTTGTTTTCCAGCTTCTTCATTGACTACTCCATTTTCTTCTCGATCTCACTCAATACTGCGCTATCAGCTCGCCCACCCACCCTTGCATGGTTTTCACACACTTGTTTACATTTCAGATTAACACCTTTTTGTTCCTTCCATGCTTCCTGCTTGAGTTTGCTTCCCTGCAAAAAAAAAAAAGAAAAAATCCTTTCAAAGAAAAAGGTCCTCCTTTAAAATAATTCTGTTTGTTATTTCTGTCTCTTAACTTTTTATAAGCTACCTGCTGCAGAGACCTGCTGGCCATATTAGCTTAGCATATCCTTTCCCTCTCTGTCCGTCTGGATCTGTCTTGCCACCTCTGCGGACTTCAAGTGCGATGTCTCCGGTGGGATATCCTTGTGTGCTTGCAGAGGACCTTGCACAGTCGGGCCTGGTCCATGATTAAGGCCTTGCAGATGCTGTGGAAATGCACACGGTAAATATTAAACCCAACATCTGCTCCCAGGACCCTCCTCACAGAATCTGTCTTCCATTTGCACTGATAAAACTCCTGGTGTGGAGGCTTCTCTGGTGGGGAGTCAAGGTAGCTATTGAGTCTCTTGAAAGCAGGAGCCTTGTCTTATACAGAATGACCCTGTGAGTGATATTTTAATGGGCAGTTAACACTAGGAATTGGTGAAGTCTGCTCTTCGTACCTGCAGTAATTGCTCACTAAATGTAGTGCTAGTGGCGCTGCTAAATCCTGCCCCGCAGAGCTGGCCCCTTTGCCGCTGCCCAGGCCCCGTTTCAGGGCGTCGCGGACCAAAGCGTGGAGGCCCAGGGCAGGAGCCGGCGCTGCCTTTGACGCCAGCCCGGCATGGCCGAGGGCCGGTCCACAGGCCCGCGCGTTCCCGGAGCCGGAGGCAAAGCTGGCTCCCTTGGCACGGAGCGGGCCCTGGCGCCTGGGGCTGGGCTGGGGAGGTGGCAAGCGGGAAGCGCCTGTCCCACAGCAGCGCTGGTGGGAATAGGGGAGCCTGGGAACCCACAGCGGGAGCGGACCGGTTCCGGGGCCCGTGTGCCCGAGGTGGGATGTGGCAGCGAGGGGCCACCGGGCCCAGCAGCCCTTCCACAGAGCAGCAGTGAGCATGGGAGGCTGCGATGAACCGGCCTCCAGGCCTGCGTGCCAGGCCTGCCTCGAGCAGCCGCAGCAGCCAGGGACGTGGGGCTGAGCAGGGAGGCGAGGGAGGGGGCCCATGCGGCTCCTTTTAAAAGCGGGCAGGTGGGGTAGAGAGTTGCTGAGGCCCAGGAATCTGGAGGGGTAAAATGTCTGTGAACCTGAATGAAAATTGGAGGGGGCTGGGCTGGCCTGGGAGCCGCAGGTGGGACGGAAAACCAGGAGGAAAATGGGCTGCCCAAGCCTGGGATAGGGAAGAGGCAGCTGGCGAGCTCCATTTACTTGAGGCCGCGGCCGGGGCAGCTTCTCGCCCTGTGTCGCGCTGCCCTCGTCGCAGCCAGCAAGGCGCAGCTGCTGTGCTTGGGACCGGGGCTCCTTGGCGCCCCAGGGCCGGTGCATGGCGGCGTCTCCGTCCTCACAGGGTGCATCCAGCCAGCCCTGCACCTCTGCCTTGCCCTGCCTCTGTGTGCACGTGTCTGTGCCCTCCGCGTGCGTGTTGGTGCCCGTGCCTGCCTCGCTCACCCCCACTGTCTGCTTTTCCAGCTCCCGGGGGCTCTACCACGGACTCATCCGTGGCAACGGCAGGGGCAGTGGCCAGCGCTGCTCGGCGCTGTGTGCAGGGGAGCTGAGCGTCTCGCCAGCGCTCCAGCTCCAGGCTTTGCATCCGCCAGCCCCTGCGCCTGAGGAGGCCTCTGGCTATTCACATGGAAATGTCCTGGAGCTGGAGCCTGGAGACCCCAGCCGAGGGGAGGGAGGGCTGCAGCTCCGCCATAGCTGGCCCTGCAGGTAGGGAGCTCCAGCCACTCGGCTCGGGCTGCTCTGGGGAGAGGGGAGCAGGGCCCTGTCCGTGGGGCTGAGCACAGCGCGGGGCTGCAGGTGCAGCAGAGTTTGGGCACAGGGCAGGAGGGGATGGGGTGCGTCCCCAGGGCTGGGACGTGTCCCCAGCGCTGGGTGAGGGCCTTGGCGGCCTCTGGGAGGAGGGACAGGCTGAATGCTCTCCCTGCTCCTCACAGAGCACCAGCGGGTCTGAGCTGCCCAGCTTGCCCCTGCCCTGCCTGGGCTGGCATCCAGCTGGCCATGTCTGGGCTGGGTCTACAAGCTGCAGGCCTGGAGCAGGGTTCTGCAGCTTAGTGTCTGCAGCCCCTAATCCCGGCTGCAGCAGAGAAGTGCTCAATGGCTGGTGAAGGACTTGGACTGCTGCAGCAGCCCTCTGCCCCTTTCCCATGGCCAAGGGAGCTGGAAGTGCCCCAGGCTCCTGGCAGCTGGTGCTCAGAGGGCAGGAGTCACAGGCATCCCTGCAAACTGTCCCTGTCCCTGCAGTGCTGGGGACCCTGCTGCAAGTGCTGGGGGCTGAGGGCAGCCAGTGGAGCAGGGCAGAGCCCCTGCACTCTGGGGCTTGCTAGAACACAGCAGGGAGAGGGAGAGCCCAGCATGGCTTCTCCAAAAGGGTCCTTGGATAGAGCAGTCCTGCTGGCGCTGCTTGCTGGCCAGGGTCCTGGGTAGTTCCATGGGTTGAGGGTGGCACAGTCCCAGTTTTGTGTGTCTCCTCCTTGCATGCAAGGATCAGGCCAGGTATCCCTGGAGGATGCTGATCTCGCCTATCTGTCTTGCAGAGATGACCCTCCTCTCATCCCAGACACCATCCCTGGATACTTCCTCGACTGCTACTGAGAGCCCAGAACAAAGGATGCTGGAGAAGAGGTCCAAAGTTATTGAGGAACTGCTCCAGACAGAGCGAGACTATGTCCGAGACCTGGAGATGTGTGTGGAGAGGATCATGGTGCCCCTGCAGCAGGCGCAGGTAGGAGCATGGGGACAGGCTGCAGTGTTACATTGGCAGGATGGAGTGAGGATACTGAGTCCATTTTGTTGAAGGTAGCTAAAATGGGCATGGAAACCCACACAGGAAATTCAGCTACATCCAGGGGAGCAGGAGGGCTCCTTGCAACCAAGGGGTTATCTCACCTCTTTTGGGAACCTGCTGAGGTCTTGCTGCTAATATCTGGCAGCAAGTATAGCAGGCAGGTTTTCTAGGGTGGGAAGTGTTGTTCCTCCTCATTTGTTTGAGGTTAAGTTTATTGTTAAGAGAAAGAAAATAAGAGTCTTGGCATGGGAGCAAAGCTGCTAGGAGGAGAGGGAGAATGTCAGGTCATCAGAGGCAGGGGTGAATTTTGAGGGGAAAGGGGAGATACGTCAGTGACAACATGTTTGGTGGGACACATAAGGAATGAGAGTTTTGGTGCACAGAGGAGTAAGGGAGTGAGTACAGAGCTGCTGTGGTGAGTGGCTATGGGGTGTGGAGGGTTGATGGGTTGCAAGAAGGTGAAGCAGGGGCTCCTGGAGGTGGTGGGACATGTTCTCTTAACCCCTGTCTCTCTATTCCCCTTTCCCAGATGCCAAATATAGACTTTGAAGGTCTTTTTGGAAACATACAGATGGTAATCACCTTCTCCAAAGAGCTGTTGACAACCTTGGAGGCTTCAGATGCCATTGGTATGAATTCTACTGTTCTTTCTTCTCAACAGGCTGCAAAGGCTTTTGCAAGTGGGGTGGAGAGGAGCAGAATGGTTTAAATGGTGAAAAAGGGTCACTAGGACAGAGCCCAGAACAATGTTTCCTCTCTGCTGTTTCGTGTCAGAGTTCCTTAGTCCTGCAATGGAGCCATGGAGATCTCTGTTGTCCCTTGGGCTTCTGTGCTGCCCTTGCTACAATGGGATGCCCATTCCCTCACACGTGAGCCACCAGCTTTCACTGTTCAGGCCATGGGCAGTGTGGGGGGCTCCCTGTTCACATTGCTAGTGAGCAGTTTCTCTGCTCTCCACCCCTTGGAGAGTTGGATTAACCTAGGCCACTGTGCTAGCAGTTCTCCGGGGGCCTTGTGGGACTCTTTGACTAAGTAAATAGTCTCCTCAAAGCATGAGTAAACACATCCCGATGAGCAGCTGTGACATTCCCTTGGCTTCAGCCCACAACATCTCCTTGCTGTGGCAAACCTTTGGTGCACAGCTTAAAATTTGTGTCCTGAGTGCCCACAGTGCCCAGTCTGCAGCTGCAGGGAAGCAGGAAGGACATGAGAGTGTGCTGATCGAGATTAAGAGGGATCCTGGATCCTCCTGAGAGACGGACTCTCAGCATCTCCCAGTGGGATACACTGGGATTGCTGAAGGTAGTGAAGGGTCCAAGAGATGCTGAAGTCTCTCTTTGCTACCCTGTGCAGGGCCAGTATTCCTGTCACGCCGTGCAGAGCTGGAGGCCGTCTACAAGGTGTATTGTCAGAACCACGATGAGGCCATCGCACTTCTGGAAGCCTATGAGAAGGATGAGAAGATTCAGAGATTACTTCCGGACCTGCTGGATAGCCTCAGGTTGGAGTCTCTGGCTGAGATGGCCACCAGGCTGGGGTGGGGGATCAGCCTCCAGCATCCCGGCCAGCCATACTGTGGCAGTTCAGATGGTGGCAGGAGAGGGACAGGCTGTGTTCCTGGTGTGGCATTGCATAGATGACCAGGCTCTGGTTCAACTAGAAGGGACCTGTCTTGAGCAATGCCCCTCTGCTCCAGTACATATGGTCTGGGACAGCTGTAGCCCAGCCTTAAATGCCAGGTAGAAGCCACCAAGATTTGAAAAACACCGTGTGTCCTGGGTCTAGGGTTCCTACTCCCTAAGCCCTACTGCACCGCAGTGAGGAACAGGCCGCTCAGCAAACTCCAGGGCTCAGCTTGTGGAGGTCCATGCCCAGGGACAGGGCAGCACCAGCTCTGTCTGTCCACTGTGTTGGCAGCGTCACTGCAGGATGGGGTGAAGGCACCAGCTGCGGGGTCGCACGCCTACCACCCTGTTAACCAGTTGCTTTTCTTTGCTTTTTGGCACTCTGTGGGCCGGCAGGAGCCTGTACAGTGAGTGGTAAGTGACTCATTCCTGTTGGTCCCAGCTTGCCTGTCCCGACCTGGCTGCTCCCTTATAACTAACATTTCACCACCAGCTGTGTGCATGTCTGGGGGGCCTAACAGTACCCTGTGGGTCTGAGGAGGAGCATGGATGAGTTTGCGACAGGCAAGAAATGGGCTGCACAGACAGGGAGTACTTGGCAGATCATGAGGCAAGATAGGATGTCCTGTGCAGAAGAAAGGTTTAGGAAGCCATCAGTCCCTAGGAAAGCCATGTGCAGGCTGAAGTCCTGACCTCAGCCAGCCTGTTCTGCAATGCAGGTCAGGTCAGAGATATTAGCATAGACCAGGGTGGTGGGATGGGGCCTGAGGCGAGTGGAGCTCTGGTAAGTTCAAGGCTGCGCCCTTGGGGAGTTTCATTATGAGAGCAGTGGCAGCCTGGCCAGGAAAGGTCACTTTGGATTTCAGATGTCTAGAAAGCTTGGGACTAGCTTGAGATCTTGTAGGTTCAGGTGTGCAACAGGTTGGAGATGACAGTGCAGTTGCTTAGGAATTTAGACATACTGGTGCTCTGGGTCTGGTTGGGGTTGATTTAAGAGGGCAGGAGTGGTTTTGCAGAGCTGGACTGAAACCTGCTGCATCTCCTTTGTCCCACTTTTCCAGGGGCTGCACAAACTACATTAACTTGGGCTCATTCCTCATCAAGCCAGTGCAAAGGGTGATGCGGTACCCGCTGCTTCTGATGGAGCTGCTGAATGCCACCCCTGAGTCTCACCCTGACAAAGCCCCACTCACAGCTGCTGTCCTCGCAGTCAAGGAAATCAACGTGAACATCAACGAATACAAGCGCCGGAAGGACCTGGGTGCGTAGCTGGGGAGAGATGGGGAGCAAGGCATGGGAGTGGGTGTGTTGAAATGGGAGTCTGTCATCTGCAGAGCGTTAGCTGGCAACCACACTGGTGTGTCTTCACAGCAGAATATTAAAGGAAGTACATTTAGAAATTTAAATATGAGAGACAGTACACCAAGAGCAGTGTAGTACAGATATGACATGACTTTCTTGTTCTATAGTGATAAGAAATGTATGCAATTGCTGATCATGTGCCTACCAATAAAAACAAAATTGTTAAGACAAAATAATAGATAGTTAAAGTGCTTCAAAATGCTATTTTGAAGAACATACGTAGGCAATTAATCTTTTAGGGCAGTTTCTGTCTTTCTGAGGTTTAGAATCTAGGCTTGAAGGAGTATCTGTAGGCAAAACAGAATCACAGACACACTGGCTAGAAGGGTCCTCTGAGGTTTCCAGTCTGACCTTCTGCTCCCAGCACCATTATCCCCAACACTTGATCTGATCACCCATTGCCTTCTCCGGGCAAGTATTGCTGACCGCCAAGGATGGAGATTTTACAGTCTCTTGGCCTCTTCAAGGACTGTACCACCATTCCAGTGAGGAGGTGCTCTCTTTGTCCACCCTCAGCCTCCAAGCTGCCATCTGCAGACGCTGGCACTTTTATTGCCTGGCGCTGCTGTAGCCTCCCCAGGACTGAAAGGAGAGCAGAATGATTTCCCTCAGCCTGCTGGCCACCATCTTCTTTTCCCCTTCACTTTTCCCTTGGCAGCCCCTGACTCTGTCTCTTGTGTCACCCTTTCCCCACCGCCCCAATAAACACAGAGATGACATAGGCTGTAATGATTACTCATATTTGCTAAACAAATTATATAAATACCTTGTGTACCTTCAATGGTTATTGTATGCCACCTCCCATGTTATCTTATGCTAGTGCTACACACATTTCTGCTGAAGGAGTTTGAGTGGATGAATCTGCAAACTGCTGGGAAGATCAAGAGCCAAGCAGAGGCATTACAGGTGGCAAACACAGTGCTGGTTTGCAGAGACGATGTGAAACATGGGGCACTTGGGGCTACAGAGGCTTAGAAGGACGAGGAGAGATACCATAAGCACCACAGGCATTGGGCTGGTGAGAGTTCTGATTTCTACATCAATCTCTTTAGTGCTAAAGTACCGGAAAGGGGATGAGGACAGCCTCATGGAAAAGATCTCCAAGCTCAACTTCCATTCCATCATCAAGAAATCCAACCGTGTGAGCAGCCATCTCAAGCATCTCACAGGCTTTGCCCCCCAGGTAACACACATCAATGGGACTTACACTCTGTGGTGCTTGAGGAGATGGCAGGACCCTCTCTGTCATCCCTTCCCTGAGGAGTACCTCAGATCTGGGTCAGGGCAGAGAGAGCCGGGGCCCTGAGCCACCTGACTCTGCTGTCTAGCTGGTGGGCAAGAGGCCCCGCATCCTGCACTCTGGGAGGTGCCAGCGCTCTGCGTTGCCTCCCTTGAGCCATTTCCTTTCACAGCTGAAGGATGAGGCCTTTGAGGAGACAGAGAAAAATTTCCGGATGCAGGAGCGGCTGATCAAGTCCTTCATCCGGGACCTTTCCCTCTACCTGCAGCACGTCCGGGTGAGTCTGTCTGGGTGTGATGTTTGTGGGTCTCACTGTGTGCTCTGCTCCAGCTGGTAGAGCTCCTTCCCACGGCCCTGCCTGGGGTCTTCTCTGCCCCAGCGTGCGCTGGGGAGGTCCTCCCTTTGCCCCCCAGTCTCCTGGGCACCAGTGTGGCTGTGCTGACCGTGTGCCTTTGGTGCAGGAGTCAGCCTGCATGAAGGCGCTGGCAGCGGTGAGCATGCGGGACCTGTGCACAGAGAAAGGCGGTGGGGACCTGGACCAGTTCCAGAAAGTGAATCGTCTCATCAGTGACCAGCTCTTCTCCAGCTTTGTGAGTGAGCCTGTACCCTTGCACGCTGGAGTCTCCCCTGGGGGCCCTCTCTGCAGGCCTCAGCAGAAGAGCCCTGCTGACCATGGGATGCTGCAGGGAGCATGGCACAGCCTGGGAGAGGTGTCAGCACCTTCCTATCTCCATTCAACTCTTCTGCTCCTGAAAGCTTTGATGCTTGTGGGCTTGTGTGGAGCACTGAGCTTCCCTTGTTAGGCACACATTTTTTCAGCCTACCAGAAGGGGCATAGCAAGTGATTTACATCTCTCCCAGAGGGTGGCATATTTACATGGGATTATGGAGTGGTAGATATGGAGAGACCTGGAGTTCTGTTGAGCAGTATCTAGAAAAAGGACCCTGTGCTGTCCTGGGAGTCTTGTGTTTCAGGGCACGCAAGCTGTGGGTGTTCATGGCAGGGCAGGGGAGAGTGGGTGTCTGGAGCAGCTTATTTCACCTGTTCCCTGTATCTCTGTCCACTAGAAAGAGCGGACGGAGCGGCTAGTGACCTCACCCCTGAACCAGCTGCTGAGCATGTTTGTGGGGCCACACAAGCTTGTGCAGAAGCGCTTCGACAAGCTCCTCGACTTCCACAACTGCACGGAGCGAGCGGAGAAGCTGAAGGACAAACGAACGCTGGAGGAGCTGCAGTCGGCCCGCAACAACTACGAGGCCCTCAACGCACAGCTGCTGGACGAGCTGCCCAAGTTCCAGCGCCTCGCCAAGGAGCTCTTTGCCAGCTGCCTGCAGGGCTATGCCGAGGCTCACTGCGACTTCGTGCGCCTGGCCCTGGAGGAACTGAGGCCCTTGCTCTCGGTGGGTTCCCGGAGCACGGCTAGCATGCCACTTGCTGCAGCACTGCTCGCTGTGTAGGGCCTGTCCTGAGACTCTCTGGGATCCATCCCTTTGCAGGAGAAGCTGCTGCTGCTGCAGTTTCAGGCTCTGAGTGCCTCAGGGAGGCTCTTGTGGGCTGCTCGCAGGCAGGGATTGCCTGGTAGGTGCTCTAGTGTTTAGAGGTGTTGCAGATGAGACTCATTAGCTGGCTGCTCCTGCAGCAGTGGCAAGTGGCATTTGCCAATAGAAGATTCTCAGGACATGAGTTTGGGGATCACTTAGAGCTGGTCCTTACAGTGCTGCAAATCCAGCCCTGGCAAAAGTCACAGCAGCGCCCAGAACCCTGCTTGGCCTGGGAGCTGGCATGGTCTCTGCTGTAGCCTCAGCTGATTTTGCCAGTGGCCATCACCTAACCGTGATGCCAACCCTGCTCTGTTTGCAGTTGCTGAAGGTGGCCGGCAGGGAGGGGAACCTCATTGCCATCTTCCAGGAAGAGCATGCTCGAGTCCTCCAGCAGCTGCAGGCCTTCACCTTCTTCCCAGAGTCCCAGGCAGCTCCCAAGAAGCCCTTTGAGAGGAAGACTGTGGAGCGTCAGTCTGCTCGGCGGCAGCCTCTCATTGGCTTGGTGAGTCCCCTCTGCCTCATGTTGGGGCTTGCTGGTGAGATGGGACAACCCTTTACAAGTGCCTTGTTCCTTTCCAGCCCAGCTACCTCCTGCAGTCAGATGACATCCGAGCTGCCCTGCTGGGCCGCTATCCCCCAGACAGTCTCTTCCAGGCAGACCGCAATTTCAATGCTGCCCAAGACCTTGATGTCTCGCTGCTGGAGGGAGACCTCGTGGGTGTCATCAAGAAGAAAGACCCGATGGGCAGCCAGAATCGCTGGCTCATAGACAACGGGGGTAGGTGGTCCTGGTCTGCCGGCCCCTGGGGCAGGACCCTCGCTGCCCTCGGCCAGGGAGCTAGAGGCTCTGGCCCTGCCGTGCCTCCTTTCCTGAGGTCTCTTCTGCTTCCTGAGCTGAGCTCCCTTCTCCCTCTCTGCAGTGACCAAAGGCTTTGTGTACAGCTCCTTCCTGAAGCCCTACAACCCACGCCGCAGCCAGTCGGACGTCTCCGTGGGCAGTCACTCTTCCAACGAGTCTGAGCACAGCAGCACCTCTCCCCACACCACCACCACGCTGACCTTCAGCCCCAGCGGGGCAGCCGTGACCTTCACTCAGAAACCCCAGCAGGACTCTGCCTCCCCGGCAGACCTGTACCAGTCTCCGCAGTCCCCCTCGGAGATGGACTCACCTTGCCAGCCCCAGCTTGGCTCTAGTGACAGGATGGTGCCTCTGGAAGCTGGTACAGTGACGTCTCAGCGCCGCCACAGCCGCCCTGAGCCGGGCGGTGGCCCCAGCCCTCGCAACAGACACCCCACCAAAGCACATCTCAGGCCTGCGCTCTCTGTGGAGGACAGAGACTCTGGGCTGGAGAGCAGCGAGTCAGAGGGCAACCAGGTGAGCTTTCAACTGAACAGGGAGCTCTGGTGTGGGCTGAACCCCACGCTTGAGTGGGGGGCTGAGCCATCTTCCTCCCTGAAAGTTATTGGTGAGGGGCTATGAGGTGTCCAAAGGCAGAAGGTGGCACCTTTGCTTGCAGGGATGGATATGCAGATACAAAAAATTAGACTGTGAATGGACAGTTTGGGCTGGCATTGATAGAGGCCAGGATGAGAGGGGCTTGGGGCCGTCCCTGTTGGGACAAGGGAGTACTGCCCATGTGTCCCGTGGTGTGACAGGGGGGCCCTGCTCAGTGCCTTGAGATGCACTGGCCATCTCACTCACTCCTTCCTTCTGTCCGGCAGGTCTACTACGCGCTCTACACTTTCAGAGGCCGAAACGCCAATGAACTGAGTGTGTCAGCTAACCAGAGACTCAGGATCCTGCAGTTTGAGGACATCACAGGCAATCGAGAGTGGTGGCTGGCCGAGGCGCACGGGAAGCAGGGCTACGTGCCCTCCAGCTACATCCGAAAGACAGAGTACACATAAGGGCAGGAGCCTGCACCCCGTGCCTTGTTCCTGCTGGGACAGCTGGGGCGCAGGGAGACTGGCCAGCCCTGTGGGGTGCCTCAGCCTGCCCTGCTCGCCCCGAGGGGTCCCGGCTGCGTCCCTCGCAGCCCCACAGTGCTCCCAAGCCCTGCTGCACTGGCTGCCAAGGGCAGGGTCAAGTTGCCTTCACCCTGGGCTGCTTGCTGGGTCCGGCTGGTAGCAGGTGAGCATAATGTGGGACTGTGATGCAAGAGGAAATAGCTTCACCGAGGCTGAAGAGCTGCTGTGGGTTTCATGTGTGAAAGTCTGGTTTTGAGTTTCCAGGGTCTGCCCAAAGACAAATAGTGTTAAAAGAAACCTGGGCCCTGTGAACAGGGTTTCTGTGGGCATCTCGGCAGCAGGAGCCTGGTTGAGCCTGTCTGTGCAGGATGGCAGAGTGGGGCATGTTTGCTCAACCCGGAGTAGTTGCTGGGAGAAGTTCAGCTCCAAGACCCAGCAGCCCACAGCAGAGCCCCACACCGTGTTGCGTTTGCCTCCTTGGGCTCCCTGGACTGGGGCCTCTCCTGGCTCCCGGGCAGCAGCCGCCCTTGCGTCCCGGTCTCCCTGGTGAGCCGAAGGCCTCAATACCATCTTCGTTAGCACTGCATCATTTGCAGGGAAACACTGAGACAGGGCAGAAAGCAAAGAGCGGGCTCTGTCCTGCAGCCTGATGTTGCTCAGGCTCTGAGCAGGACTCCGTCGTGCCTGCACTTGCTGCAGGGCTCCGGCAATGGTGCTTGTGTTCTGGGAGGGCACCAAGGAGATGCACTGCCCCATGCTGGGGTGGTATCTGCCCTCTGCTGCATTGCCTTGGAGGTAGGATGCTCCCTCCTTGTGAGGGCAGGAGTGTTTGTGTCCTCTGTACTGCTGCTCTGTAAATAAAGATTTGCCCTTGTGTATAGGAAGTGCCTGTACAAGCATGAGGAAGAGGGGAAGGGGGGCCTGGCAGAGCCTGCAGGGGCTGGGGTGAGTCCCAGCCTTTCCGTTGAGTCCTGCACCAGCTGCAGCTCAGGCACTAGGAGCCCTCACCAGACTAATCGTGGATATGCTGCACTGCCCTGTCGCCAGGCTCTGTGTTAAATGCTGTGGCTGGGGCCATGAGAGGCAGGTGTCCTTCCTGCCACCAACTATAGTGAAGCGTTCAGCTCTGCTGTAACTGCCTGTGTGGGGAGGTGACATTGCCTGCCAGCACAGGTGTCGTGCCGGCCCGGAGACCCAGGACGGAGAAGGATGGACCAGGAGCATGTCAACAGTAACCGTATGTGTGTGTGCACACATGTCCATGGTGTAGTGTGTGTGCACATCCATGCGGTGCTGTGTGTGCACATATGTACATGATGGTGTAGCCTGTGTGTGTGTCTGCGTCTCCCGCAGCTCGTCTGCACTCCAGCCAGGTTTGCAGTCTGGCCTCACAGCCACACCACTGCTCAGGTTGTGGTTCCAGGGCTGCCTCAGGCATCTGCGGTACCACGAAAGGCAGGTGCAGCCATAAGGAATACAGGGAGGCCTGATTCCTGCCTCCTCCACCTGCACTGCCAGCAAGAAGCTTTGCCTGCACCTTGCAGCCCTATGAATATTTTTGCTGGCACGATAGGGGTTCTTCATTGCACATAAGCCAGCTGCCATCTGTGGCTACAGTGTGGGGGTTTGGGGCTCTCCTTGGGTCCCAGAGTGATAGTAAGACCGTTCTATTTTCCTTGCAGAGAGGGAGCGTGGCTGTGAGGGCACCCACAGGCACACAAGTGCACACAGGCAGCAGAGGCTCAGACCTGCTTGTGCTGCTCACTAGCCTTGCGCGTCTGCGCAGGCTGGGGGTGCTGCGTTCCCCCAAGTGCTGGAATGGTGGTGAAGCTAAACAGAGGCATATTTAACATGCCTAAAGACAGGCTTTTATTTGGAAGGCTAGAAACATTTACAAAAAGAAAAAAAAAATTAACATTCGCTCTTAGATTACACTGTAAATTTCATTCTATAGTGCTACGGTATCTCTCAGTGAAGTTCTCAAACATGGTACAAAAACTAAGATCCCAAGGAGGCTACATCTCCATCTGATGCACAACTTTCCCCTTGGTGTCAAAATAAATTAAGCAGTGTCTGCAGGCCCTGGTGCGCGGCAGGCAGCGTAGCAGCAAGGTCAGCGGCTCAGCCTGGCCCCGTGCTCTGTCGCTGCCAGCCAGGGAGCCGGCCCTGCCCTCGCGTCCCCGCTGCAGGGACAAGTGCTGCAGGGCGCCCGGCAGCCGCTCGGGAGCCCCGCGGGAGGCAGCCGAGTGAGCGCGCGCTCCTACAGCCGCCTACAGCGCGGTGGTTTGCGCGCTCACGATGCCGGCATCCTTCGCCATCGAGGAGAAGATGCCCTCTCTCTGCAGCAGTTCCTCGGGGCTGTCGAATTCCATGATCCTGCCCGCCTGCAGCACCATCACCCTGGCAGGAGGGAGTGAGGACGCGTGAGCTCTGGGGATCGGCAGCACCAGCCCTGCTGCTGCTCCCGCTCCTACAACGGGGCTGCATGCTTCGCAGCCCAGCAGAGACAGGAGGGCCCAGGCTCATGAGCTCCTGGCCGGGGTTGTCAATAAATACTCCATGGCTTTGTGCTCTTAAGAGGCAGGATTCCCAAAACATGTTTCTCCCCACAAAGACCTAAGCAATGCCCGGCCACCCCTCCCCTCTTCTATTCTTCTCCCCTGGCAGCTCTGCGGTTTGTTTTCCTTGGCACTGCACCCAGCCCTGCGCTCTGGCTGTGTCCTTGCCTCTGGTGTCAGCCACCTCTTGCCCCATCCCAGGAATCCAGAGGCCCATTTACCCCCGACCCCGCACTACCTGCTGCTGTCCATGATGGTGTGGAGGCGGTGGGCAATGGTGAGGACGGTGCAGTTAGCAAACTCGCTCCGGATCGTTGTCTGGATTAAATGATCCGTTTCCAGATCCACGGCTGCAGTTGCCTCATCCAGGATGAGGATCTTGGCTTTGCGGAGAAGGGCCCGGGCCAGGCACACGAGCTGCCTCTGCCCCACACTGCAGTGAGGAGGGGAACGTGAGTTAGGAAGGGAATGAGGTGCTGACAGCAGCAGGGAGCCTGCAGGCCCAGCTCTGCATCTCTCACTCCCACCTCAGCTCACCTAAAGATCTGCCACCCCAAGCACCCCATCCCTGGTCCTGGACCCCCAGTGAAAGGTTGGCTCGTGCTGGCCCCACTGCAGCAAGGACTAGCCCTGACTCCTGGCTGATTTCTTTCCCTCACATTCAGTCCCCAAAGCTTCTGCGCTTGTCTCGGATGAAGCTGCTCTGAGGCCTCTCTCCCCACCAGGGCCAGTTTAGCCTTGGGGCCCATGAAAGGGATGGGAGCTGGGCCTGCCCAGCTGCTCTGCTCACCTCAGGTTTTCTCCTCCTTCACTCACACGATGCAGCAGCTTCTCGGGCAGCTCTTGCACATATGTCTTCAGGTGAGCCAGTTCCAGGGCCTTCCAGACCTCCTCATCTGAGTACTGGTCAAACGGGTCCAGGTTCATCCGCAGGGTCCCAGAGAAGAGCACGGGGTCCTGCCAGGGACAGCACAGCATGTTCCTCCGTGCAGATCACAGCCATTCAGCCGGGAAGCCCAGCTCTGCCCCACAGCTGCCACATGCTCCTATGCTCGGCCAAAACAAATAGCCTGGGGAGGCCATAGAGCAGTGGGACATGGGGAGGCTGGACCTAGCTCACCTGGGGGATGATGGTGAGATTCTGGCGCAGGTCGTGGAGGCCAATCGTGGAAATATCCAAGCCATCAATGACGATCTTCCCTCCAGCAGCCTCCAGCACTCGGAAGAGGCAGTTGGTGAGGGAGGATTTCCCTGCCCCGGTGCGGCCCACAACTCCAACCTGTGGAAGGAGCTATTTAGACCAGCAGCAGGAGCTGAAGAAAACAGGGCAGGGGCTCTCCTGCAGCCAGGAGCTAAGAAAGCAGGAACCCCTTTAACAGGGGGCTGCTAGGGAAGGGGTGTCGCAAGGGCAGCTCACCTTCTCGGTGCTCCTGATATCGCACGTGATCCCCTGAAGAACCAGCTCCAGTTCAGGTCGGTAACGAACTTTGTAGTCAATGAACTGGATCTCACCTTTGCTGGGCCAGCCACGAGGTGGGCGCTTCTCTGTCACCCACGGAGCCTGGAGGCACAACAGCGTTAGGGGTGTGTGCCCTGCAATGCTGGCTAGCACCGAGCTGCTCGCCCCAACCGTGATCTCCTCACCTCGTTTTTCACTGTCGTGTACTCGTGGATCCGCTCCACGGCCACAATGTTTGTTTCCAGCTCTGAAGACATCCGCACCAGCCAGTTCAGTGTCTGGGTCACCTGTGGGCAGAGCCCAGAGGATGCAGAGCTCAGTGAGACCCTGCGAGAAAGAGCTCTCCCCGCTCAGCTCAAGGATCCCTGCTGGCCATGAGCACCCCTGACGTAAAAGGGCTCCCCCTTTCTTCAGTCCTTGGAAAGCTTTCAGGCAGCACCAGAGGCCCAGAGGCCGAGTGCTCTTCCCCTGCTCCATTCCAGCTTCCCAGGCGATCCCTTCCCTACGAGGGACCATCCCAGCTGGCGCCACCGCTCTGTTTCAGAGCAGGCTGCGGCAGGACACAGCCAGACCGGAGCTGTCGGAGCTCTGCTTCCACACAGCCCAGCTTGCAAGGAGAGCTCTTGCTGACTCACGTTGAGGGCAGAGGAGATGGAAAGGCCCACAATGCCGCCCTCCAAAGTGCCCTTGGAGATCACGGCTAGAAGTGCGGAAAAGAAAACCACGAGGCTCCCGACGAGCTCCAGACGGACGGCCAGCCACCTGCACCAGGAAAGCACAGCTGTGGTGAAAAGCAGCAGGAGAAGCATTTGCCTGCACCCAGCGCAGGAAGAGCACATCATCCTTTCTGGGCACCAGGAGCAGCCACTAGCAGGACCAGCACCACACCAGCAACCCTGACTGTCTAGCCCAGAACCTGCCACTGGCACCAGCGCCTGTGTAGCAGATCTGTAATCAGTTCTGCAAGCAGTTCCATTGTAGTCTGACAAGATTATGTTAAAACAGTTCTGTGTTTCTCCCTTAAGGATCTCAATTATTCCTGTTCCAGGAGAGTCATCCATCCCAGTCTTTCCTGATCAGTCTCCTCAAGTCGTCTTGCAGCACCTCATCCCAACAACTCTCACACTCTTGTGGTTCCCATTAACTCACCCCTTGCTACTCCCCAAGTGAACCATTTCCACACTGCTCCTGTGTCTAGGCCTGCTCCTGTTCTCTCTCCATGTCTTTTTCTGTTATCTGTTCTGTATGTCACCCTGCGCATTCTGTATACCCAATACTATTCCATGCTTGATTGGCCTTCTGGTTAGTCCCTGTGCCTCACATGTAACCTCCTGTGCTGGTAACTACCCATATCAGAGTAACTCAAAATGGTACAAATGTCACGAGCATAAAACATCTACCCAGTAACACAGCCCTTTGCTAACCCAGCCTTTGCCATGGCATAAGGAACAAACTCACCTATTGGAGACTATCCAGGAATAAACACTTTTCTGGTTGGTGTCCACAGTGTTCTCATTGTGCTGCAGGAACCGCTCCTGGTGTCCATAGGCCCGGATCACAGACAGGCCTGATACTGTCTCACCGAAGTGGGAATAGATAGGAGACCTAGTAACAGAGTCCAGACGCCGTAGCTGGCGTGACGTGGAGACATAGAAGCGCTGTAACAAGGGAGAGAGTTCTGTTACCAACACAAAGCTCGGCAGGGACAAAGATAAAAGTCAGAATCCTCCTGCGGTTACTCACCAGCACAAAATAGTAGAAGATGCCTAATGGAATGATAATAAGGGCGAAGAACGGGGTGGCCAAGGAGATCATGAGCAATGTGCTGATGATGCCCATGAAACAGGACAGCCAGCTACGGAAGGACATGGGGATGGTCTCATCTATGGTGAAGATGTCCTGAAGCATACAAAGAAACAGTCAGTGACGCTAGGCAGAGGGAAAAGCACAGAGACCCCATGCATGCAAGGTTCCTACACACCCATATGGTAACATCATGTCAAACACTTGCAAAATTACAGAATGACAATGAATTGGTGTTTAGAGCCACGGACTCTTAACTTGGGAACAGATGAACTAATCTTGAAGCTCTAACTAACATTCCTCCCTGGTACGTGCCTGCCTTGGGAAGTGCAGCTTTGCCTAGTCCCAGGATTCAGGATAGGAAAGTAAGGCAGAAAGGATAGGTTGACCATGCAAATGTACCCAGGTCTCCAGCTTGCTCCCACCCTTCTCTTGGCTGCTCATCACATCCTCCCTCATCTCAGAGTACACCTAGAAGGCCTATGAGAGATTGTTCACCTCAAGGGAGATTGTTATTCATAAAATCAAGAAATGTCACCAAAGCAAGTGGTGGAACTGCAATATTTGAATATTTCTCTTTTCCCTCCTCTCTTTTCCCCCTTAGTTTTATGAGTCTCATTTACATTGCAAAGACTGTACAGTTTGTTGTAAATCTGTGACCACAAGGGCAATTTGACATGCCCTAAACAGCCCAGGAACATGACACATTAGGCATGTCACAAGCAGGTGCTCAAGTTTTTCATAGTGCTCATGTATCCAGACTGAAAGTGCAAATCAGGCCCAGAAAAGCAAGAGTTACGCAGTCCATCCCTCCTTTTCTGCTGTCTTTTTTTTGTGATAGCCATCTCAGGGTACCATTTATGGCCACTGCCCTTGGATCAGCTGACAACGTTCGGAGGAATTTGGCTTCATCATCTTTGTAGCTATAGGCTGTGAGCAGATCCCCCCATTTGCCTCCTATCCGCCTGGCTCCCTCCATGGGACATGAGCCACAGACTCCTCCTCATCTTGGTGGTTCTCCTACCTTGGCAAACCTATTCACAATACGGCCAGTTGGGGTCGTGTCAAAGAAGCTCATGGGCACATGCAGGATGTTGCTGAGCAGCTTCTGGTGCATAACCCGGGAGGCTTGCACAGAACCATGGGCAGACAGCGTGGTTGCCATGAATAGGAAGAGAGCTGCAACGAAAGCACCAAGCAGTCAGTGGCAGCTGACATGGGACATGAAAGGCTTGGGCCTTGGCATTATCTCCATGTTAGATAAGGACAGTGACCTTCAACCTAAGGGGGCAACAGTCTTCTTAGGGCTGTTTACACTGGGGTCATGCTGATATCTGTCCCCAACTCAGCAAGAAGTGGGAGGGAAGGCTTCAGTGAGCAGATGCAGTGGTGGATACCGTGTTCCTTGCTGCACTGCTGGCTGTGGGCCTTGCAAGCCCCTTCCCTGCTGGACCATGTGGCTGAGGTGAGTAGCATCCCCTGTGTTCCCGCACTCACCTTGTGCTACCCCCAGTGCCCCAAAGACACCAATCCGCAGGTCTCGCTGCCCTGTAGGGTAGGTCTGGTTCAAGTAACGCTGCGCATCATCAGTCCAGTCACTGAGCCACAGGTTGGTGCCCACATAGGCAACATATTGTGCAAGGTAGCCCATGGCAATCCCGAAGGAAAACATCCAGCCAACAGCACGTAGGTATCGCACGTACATGGAAAACTTCACCTGTGAAACAGTTCAGCCCATCACCACCATCCAGCAAGCCACAGCTGATGACACCCCACACATGGCCTCGGGACCCCTTTCTCCCTGTCCATGGTGCTCCCCTCCACACATGTCCTCCCTCCACTACCCTGCAATGTGCCAAGCAACATGCCCACCCAGCCATGGCCGCTCTACCACCAGCTCCACACATGTGGACAAGACTCTCTCCTTTTGTGCCTGTTGGCTGCAATGGGACCTAGATAGCTGGTGATGGCTTTTGGGGGCCAAAGTCAGGATCTTGTAGCACTGAATCTCTTCCATCCTTCTCACCTTGCCAGTTTCCACAGTCTCTTTCTCAATCAGTTGCTGGCCTTTCAGCTTCTTGGGGGACTCCTTCTGGGCCTCCTGGAAGGACTTGGTGCTCCTTTTGCTGAGGCTGCAGGGAATGGGATTGTTGCCATTAGTTGCAGGACGCTGGATGACTCCCCCTCTCCTGGAAGTTTGTCCCATGCTACCCTGGCAAACCAGTGTCAAGAGCCCTCCAGGGAATACCCTGACCAAAGCAGCTTTGAGTGAGCTGTGGAAATCGTAGCCATTTCCAGATACGCAATCACAGTCCCCCACCCAGCCTGCAGAACCAGGAGTTTCAGGCAAGATTGCAGGGTGAGGCCGTGATACTCTAGTGTGGCTGAAGGTGGGGAACCAACCCACCTTGGGCTAAATATGGGAGCTCCCAACCCCTTTTATTCAGGAATCCCCCTCAGGAAAGCCTCCTGGAACCCCGTGTCCTGCAGTGCAGGAGGCTGGGGAGAGCCTGGCAAGCTCAGGTCAGGGTCCCACCTGCGACTGAACTCTCTCCGCTGGATGCTGGCCTCTCGCTTCATTGTCATGGTCACCACATCATCAGGTCCATCTTCCAAACAGGGCTCAGTGTCTTCATCATTCTGCTCTTCATCCTCAACTAAAGCAACAGCTATAGGTACAGGGGAGAAGGAGGGGAGAGTCAGGCACTGAAGAGAGAACAGATCCCACATACCACACATCTCTGCTGCCCTTGTGTCCTCTCCTCTAGCCCTGCACACCCCAGGCTCAGGCTGTGCCCTCCCCACCAGCAACACTGCAGTGATCCCAGCACAGTAGGATGGGACGTGCTGGGGTGCTGTGCTAGAGGGAGCACGGACAAGGGATGCTGGGCTAAAGGCCTGCACGGAGGCAGTCACTGCTGTTGATTCATTCCAGTGTCATTTCTGGAACCTCGCAGAGATTTGTGCTGGTTTAGCAAGTGCCAGACTTGGTAGGTCATGTCACTCCAGTTCAGGAGCATGCAGAGGTTAAGCACCTCTGAACATATGGGAGATGGGTCCTGCAGGGAAGCTGGGAATGACCAGGCTCCAGCATCATTAAGGAGCAAAGCCTTCTGCTAGGGAAATTATGGGAGCCATAAACATAAATGAATTTAAGAGACTCAAAACATCAGATAGTTCCTGTGGTAGCTAATTCAATGCAATGCCAGTACCTGCAGCCTTTTCTTCTGGAGTATCCTCCTGGAAACCGTAGGAGTTCAGGAACTGGGCGAATGCCCCCCTGTTCGCAAGCAGGGTGCTGTAGGAGCCATGCTCAGACACCGCTCCTGCCACCAGCACCACAATGTTATCAACCTGCGGCAGGAAACTGACACTGTGTGTCACCAAGATCCGTGTCTGCAACAGAGTGGCATGGTGGTTGCAGAGCCGTGAGCATCAGAGCATCCCTCTCACCCTACGCTGGGCCTGCAGGCTCCCCTTGCTCTTCTTGGGGACCCCTTAGCTCATCACTGCCCCGCTTCGGGGACCTATAGGACACCTTTCACTTATTTCCATCCCTCTGGAGACCCATGTGGACTCTTCTGCTCCTGCTGCAGCCCCACCTGAAGGCCTGCAGGACCCCACTTTGTTCCCAGAAAGCAGACCCAGCCTCTTCTACGTGGCCAACAGAACATCAGGCAATTCTTGCATGGTCAGTTCCTGGGGAGGAGGGTAGAAGCACTCACCTTGTTTTGCAGCAGCCCTTTTGGCCCCAGCACGTGTTCGAAAAGGTACTTGCCAACATGGGCATCCACAGCAGAGAGGGGGTCATCCAGCAAGTACACGTCCGCATTGCTGTACACCGCCCGGGCCAGGCTCACTCGCTGCTTCTGACCCCCGCTCAGGTTAATGCCCTGGAAGGGAGGGGATCTCTGTGAGCTCTCGCCTGGCACTGGGCAACGGCTCTTTCCTCTGCTCCATATCAAGAAAGGTCCTGTTAACAGGAGCCTTGGCATCCTCCCCCAATCACACCTTGTTTATCTCCCTGTTAGCCCATAAGTGACACCTGCCCTTTCTCCCAGGATGTGCACATCCATTTCTCCCTTCCTGTGCTCTCCCTGCCCCATATTTGCTTATCCCCTCATCCTGTAGTGTCCAGAGCCAATACCTTCTCCCCAATCTCTGTCAGGTCGCCTGCAGGGAGCAGTTCCAGGTCAGGAAGGAGGGCACAGGCCTTGATGACCTCTTGATACCTGGCTTCATCCAGTTCTGACCCAAAAAGGATGTTGTCTTTCAGTGTGGCGTTCTGGATCCACGCCTGCTGGGGAACGTAGGCCAGGGAGCCCTATGGAGAGATTTGGGAAAAGCTGCATGGCGGGAGCACCAGCCTGAAGACTACCACCTCCCACAGCCTTAGTCCCCTCTCTGGGATCAGTCTGGTCCTGAGCCAGGAGGCTATGGAGATGGACAGGGATCACTGTCCCAAGCAGTCCTGCCCTGCCATCTCCCTGCTCAGCTCCCAGCCAGCCCGTCGTGGGGCCAGCTCCTCTCACCTGGACGTTGATGTGTCCCTTGATATTCTCCATCTCTCCCAGCATGGCTGACACCAACGACGATTTGCCTGAGCCCACTGCCCCAACCACGGCCACCAGGCTCCCAGGGGTGATGTCCAGGGTGACACTGCAAAGACATGAGGGCCAAGTAAGCAATGCCAGCAGCCATGGGCTCCTACGTTGCCTGCATGGGACCAGAACAAAACAAGCAGAGCACCTCTGGAGGACTCCCAGCCAGGACTCACAACGAGTTGTGCACTGTCCTCCACAAACAACACAGTGAGGGACCAAGATTCCCTCTCCACACCCATGTGGCCCCCAAACGGTGCAGAGCACTCACTCTTTTATCACAGCATTGCCGTCCTGCTCCCAGGCAAACGTGGCATCCGAGAAACGCACAGCACTGCCTGTCAAAGAGAGCCATACCTCAGGGCTTGGTAGGCCCCCCATTGCAGCCAGCAGGCTCCACTCCAACCCGCCTAGTCCCCAGTCCCTGCATCCCCAACCCCAGCCCGCCTACACAGCCCCCTAAACCTCCCAACACAGCCCCTGACCCGGTCTGCCCAGTCCCTGCCCACCTCTGCACAGTGTGATTCCCTATTGCTGCGCTGCCTCCAGCTCGGCTTGCACTGCCCGTTGCAGAGAGGGCCTGCACAGCTGGACAGGCTGAGCCTGGTCTATGACACACAGGGACCAACCTAGACATTCACCTACCTGCAATGTGATCGTGGTGAATAGCTGAGGTATCCAAGTCTTCTCCTCCCAGGTACTGCTCCAGTCGCGCAGTGGACACATTGGTCTGCAGGAGCAGGGAAAGGGCATGTGGGCACAGAGCACAGCTGGGTGATCTGGCAGGAGCCCCATGAGCAGAGCACCTCTCCGCAGCCCCACATAGAGAGTCTCCACTCCAGCACCAGCCCCAAGATCTGAGCCCCAAGCCCATGCTGCATTCATGAGTCCTGTCAGATCCATTTGCCAACAGTTTTATGTATCAAGGCTGAGTGTCCAAACCCTAGGTCCATAATATATCTGAGCCCTAAACACTACATGCTGTTTTGGGCAGAGGTATATGAGTCATAAGACCCTCCCCTCCACCTCCTGCCCTATAGGGTGGCTGACCTGGACCAAAGAAGAGATGACCATGGGCAGCATGGCCATGGGGAAGCGTAGCACGTTGAAGAGGGAAATGGAAGTGAAGGCCTTCTGTGCATCCAGAATGTTGTTCTCATCCACTAGCACGTAGACGGCAAAGCTGGCGAGGGAGACCTGGGACAAACAACGTCAGAGAAAGTGCCATCACGCTGGCCGTGCAGCCCAGCCCCTGTAGCCCCTAAGGCCTCTGCAGTGCTCTCCTTTGGGGTGCCTCTCTCTAGGCCCTGTCTAGGTCCCTCCAGTGAGGATCTTTCTTTCCTATTGCTGTCCTGTCAGCAGTCAGGACCCATCTCTGCATGCTGGGCTTCTGTCATTCAGTCCCTCCTCTCCCCATTGCTGCACTCCAGCTGGGGTATCTGTTTTTTCCCACCCCCTTGGATACAGCCCTATTCCACCTCTGATGAAGGTGCAGACAGGGCATCCCCTAAGCTGCTGGCACTCACCAAGAAGGGGGCGCAGGTGAAGACGAATACGGATATTGACTGCAAATAAGAAAAATTCAGCAAGTATTTGAGCTCACGTCCCCGGATCTCCTTGATTCGATCCTCAAATGAGGGCTCCCAGGCAAAGAGCTTCAGGATCTGTGGAATGACCAGGATGAGCAGATGCTGGCATCACAGGAGCGTCCATCTCCACACTTGGCTCGCTAGGTCCCAGCACCAGCAGCACTTACTCCTGGCTTGCTCAGAATCCCGTTTGCCCACTGCATCTCTCCTGTCCCATCCTGGCCCACAATTCAGGACACTTCCCTACAGCATTCCTACTCCCTCATCCTCAGCTTACCATGTCACTTAGAGCCCCCTTGCCATCACACTCCCCATCACGGCTCTCCAGGAAATTCCCAGGAAACCCTTGCTTGGCCCAGCTATCCTCCTCAGTCAACCTTCTGCAAGATGAGGAAGCCAAGGGAACTGCAGGAATTGAGATCTGGCTATCACAGAGACAGCGTTCCCAAGCTAGACTGCAATGAAGTTGCTGCAGGTTGGGAAAGGGCATTGACTGCAGGCCCAGCATACAAGAAGAGAGGTACTTCAGGGAAAGGTCTCCCACCGCTCACCTTGATTCCATTGAGGATTTCATTCATTATTTTCATACGTTCATCCTTGTTCTTCATGTTCTTCACCTGGAAACAGAAAAGCCAGAGGTTATGGCTATGCTTAAGTCTGACTACAGCTCAGCTCACCCATGGAAGGCTCATCCAGGCTGCAAGAGGGAAGGAAGAAGTGAACTCCAAAAGCCAAAGGAGCCATTTCACAAATCTGGACTTTGGCGCCCTGCAGCTCTGTTGTAAAGTAAAAGCTAGAGCTAATATATTATTACTGGTAATATCTTGCTTTCAGGCCTCAAGGCTCTACTCAGCCCTGCCCAAGCTCAGCTGGTAGAATAGGTCTCACGTGTGTCCTGCTTACCTCACCCACTCATCATTCGCCACTCTGCTCAGCCTAAGACAACAGGTTGAGGGAACAGCAATAGGCCTCAGTAGCTGGGGAAGCAGAAAGGATCTTGCACACAACACTGACCTGGATGCCTTTGGCCTTCGTGACCAGAAACCCATTTATAGGGATGAGCAGCAGCATGACTCCAATGCCAGCAAGAACAGAAGGGCCGAGCTCTGCCCACAGGGAAATGATGGACAGGACAATCTGTAGGGGGCATGACCAGAGCTGGTGAAGGAAGTTGGCCATGTCCATGAACCTCTGGGCATCAGCGGACATCAAATTCACAGTTTCTCCCACTGTGGACTCTTTACGGGTGGTGCTGGATACAGTGAGTGCCTGGAGAGAGAGGACACAGTTACTATAAGCTTGTCTGGAACAGCCTGGATGCCAACAGCATTGCATGGAGCACGGAATCAGCAGGCCAGGCTGAAATTGCTCCTGGATTCCTCTCTATGAACTATGTGTGATCTCATCACTGCCTGCACATCAGCATCACTGGGAGCAAAGAACCACATCCCTTTGCAGGGATCTCTGGAATAGTTATCCTAAATCTTGCACCAGTGTGAACAGAAAAACTTCCCAGCCTCTGGAAGCCAACAGAAAAGCCAACAGCTGCAGCCCTAGATCCTGGGCAGAACTAGCACCCATGGTATCCCCAGCATGTGGCAAGTATCCCAGGTTGAGCTCTCTGCATGACTTTCTAGACACTAAATAACTTATTTCCAAGCTATCCCAGGTAGATGGGGAAGGCAAAGGATACTGGTATCCCCAGCCCACCTAGGAGGGAGCAGAGAGAGGTTGTGCTCTACCAACCTTCTTGTAGATGGCAGCCATGAGACTGGCACGCACAGACACGCCAAGCTGGAAGCACAAGTGGAAGTGCTGCTGCAGGCAGATAGACTGAACCAGCGCTACCAGGAAGAGCAGGATGGAGTACAGGTAGCCTTGCCAGGCAAAGGCGTCCGGATCTGACACAAAGCTGATCAGCAACCTGGGGACAGAGCAACCCATGAAACACTCACCCTACTAAGGCAGACCCAAGGAGGATGCTCCAGACCAACAGAGAGAGGTTCCTCACTGAAGTGGCTACAGAGCCTCTACTCAAACAGCTGATTCTATGCTCAGGGTTGCCTCTACAACCCATTCAAGGGAGATTGCATTTCATGTCAGATCATTCACAGGCACATTTGCAGTTCTGGAAAATACACCAGGCAGGTCCTGCTGGGCTAAACTGAATTGGCACATGGATGTGCCCAACAAGAGCTAGAGACATCTCTAGGGAGAGAACACATCTGCATGAAGGTGGACATCGGGAGCAGGGAACAAGTCTGTGTCCTTGGTGGCTGGGAATTAGCTCAGCTCTGTTCAGCTATTCATTAAACTGCAACCCAAGAAGTTCTAGCTTTGGGGGCGTGTGGGGGGGTGGGAAGTCCCCAGAGTGTAGGGTTGGGACATGCACATACATAGAGGTGGTTGGGTTGGGAGCTGCGCACACAGTGGTGGGGCTGGGTAATAGGCCTGGATAGAGCATAGACAGGGCAGGGGAGGAAGGACTCACTTCAGCAGCTGTGGGCTGACAAACACTAGTATATCATGCACCAGCTTGAAAGCCACTGACAGCAGGAGATTTTGCCAGAAAGTTTTAAACAGGGTTTTCAGCAACCAGCCTCTAGGAAAATCTTTGGAATCCCCTTTGGCCTTCTTCTTCTTTTTCTTTGTCTGCTTCTCCTCCTAGAAGGAAACCCACATGTAAGTAAAGGAGGTGAGATTGCACAGGCTTCTTCCACCTGAGAAGATGCTTCCAGGGCTATTCCCATAGCCCCAGGTCAAGCATCCTGAATGAGGCCTCCACTCATCTTCCTTCTCGGTGCTCACACACCAAACACCCTAAACACAAACACCCGCTTCCTTGATTCAGATGCCCTAAAGACAACCGATGCAATCCCAAGACCAGCCTGACCCCATAGGACCCAAAGTCAGGAACTTCAGAAAGATCTGAGGCTGGGGTCTGATAAAAGATGACTGTCACTCAGATCTCACTGCTGGGAGATACTTGGGGAAGGAAAAGAGATAAGGGAGCTGCTTGCACTGCAGACTTGAGGGTAGTTCTTGGCCTTGTGTAGGGCAGAAGAATTGAGACTTTCTTGGTCTCTCAAAACAAGAGGATCTTCTCAAGGCGGAGGAGACCGTATCATGGTCCCCCCGTCCCTGTCCATAGGCCTGCAGAACCAAAGTGGGGATAACTCAGCAATAGCACCTTCAAGGGGATGAGCTGACCCTATTCTGTATGTCATAGTTCTTTCAGTCTGACACAAGGCCAAAAGTAGGAAGGGATTTACCAGCACCAGGACGTCTTGGCTCTGGGCCTTGTTCATCTGGTTCCCAAGGTCTAAGTCACTTTCTCGGAGCTTCTTCTTGCGTTTCCTTTTCTCCATTTCTGCTTGGGCCTTTTTTAGCAAGGTCTTCATATTCTTATGCAATGCTGCAGAAATAGTCTTTATCTTGTCTTTATCCTTCAACTCCCAGAGATCTTCCATCTCCAAGGGCTTGCGATAGCCCTTAATAACCATGCTGTGGGGCACAGAAATCTGTCATCATCAAGATCTCCACACAGCCCTTATTGCCAACACTGCACCTTCACACCTTGATACCCCAGATGGAGGGAGGGGTATACCCCCAAAGTTGTATTCACACATCATGGTATGCCAGCTTTACTTCCCTCTCTCAAGCAGCTCCACCATTTCTCTGCCAGGAAAAACAGGAGTGACAAGTCACCCCTACAAGCTTGGCCCAATGCACCTAGTACCAGTGTGCAGCAAGGGATGAAGGATCTGAGTTTATGCTGCACAGACCACACCAAAAGCTCACAGCTCTCACGGCTACCACAAAATAACCTGAATGGTGGCTCACCCACGAGACACAGTGCCAGCCCCCATTGCACCCCTGCATTGCACCAACCCTGCTCACCTGGTGTACCAGTCAAAGGTGATGAAGCTCAGGAAGGAGGATGTGATCTCTGGGTTCTAGGACACAAAGCAAAAGGAAGTGGGTACCAAGGGATGGCAGGTGATTTGATGGCAAGAGTTGACTCAGCACCGCCAGCCTTGAAGAAACCTCAGAGTTTCCATCTCCAGCTGCAGGGAGCCCCATCCCAGAGTCAGAAAGACTCCATTTGGACACACAAGTAAGATGCTCCAAGCTGCAGACTCTGGCTTTTGCTGTGCACCCTGTTGAGGCCCCCAGAGCTGCCCTCATCCAGAGCTGAGGAGGAGTTTCTGCTGGGAACCCACCTGGGCCAGGCCAACCTGGAGCACCTCTACCATATCCCAGTCAATGCCAGCTGGGATGGATGGGTACCCTGAGCCCCTTACTCAATCCTGTTTGGACCTCGCACCTTTTTGGAGATTTCCTTTGCTTCTGCGGCGACATCTGAGAAGCCCGATATGAAGAAAAGTAGCAGCTGAAGTCCGTAAGAGATGTAGAAAAGGACAAATCGTGGCACATCGGAGATGGGGGCCTGCGGGAGTAGGAAGCTCAGCATTACTAATGGAGCCTGTTTCAAGGCCACCTGGGTCTAAGACCTGGAACATCCTCGAGACAGTGCAACCTCCCCAAACCCATTCTGGTTTAGCTCCTCTTCAGCCATCCCTCTCTGCTTCCCCTAGCCCTCCACACAGAGGTCCATAAGGAGAGAAATTGGTCACAAAGAGTTTATGCTTCCCAAAGAAAGAGGAAAAATTCAAAAAACAATTTCTCTCCAGCTCTCTCCTGGTTTCCCAAAGTCCCTGAGGTGGCTAAGACTTCAAGTCCTTCATCAGGGGCTTCTTAAGAGATGAAGTCAAAAGGGGTTTTCCTTGGGAACAGAATAAAACCCTGGGAAGATTCCCAGTTTCCTGCCAAACCCAACCTGAAGTGCTTTCCGGATGAGTGACTGGAATGGGAATATCCCACAGAGCAGGGACAGGATCCAGAAGATGAAAAGTATTCCTGAGTCTCTGCGCATGCAGAAGCGTCGTGCATCCTGGATCACGAGCACTAGGATCTGGTAAGAGAAAAACAAATTCGAAAAAAAAAAGAGAACACTGAGAGGACACCCAGGCAGGACAGCTGGACTGGCCTGAGCTCTAAACATTTGTCAGGGTCACATTCCCTGGGACATCAGCACATGTGATCCTCTCAGATTCACTGGCTTGGACAGAGCTCCTTGTTCCTGAATTCACTGCCAAGTCTACATGAGCTTCAGAGTCAATTACACAGGGCAAAGGTTTATTTTAAGAAGACATATGACCAGGCTCCTTATATGAAAGGCAAAGCCCGAAGGCACCTCAGCACTATAACAGCACAATATTTCTTGCTGGTTGTCCTCACCTGGGACTGTTACTCTGCCTGATGGAGCAGGCAAAAGGCATCACTCTGTCTTCTCAATATTGCCCCCAGACCAGGCATAACAGCCTCCCATGGAAGTCCCCACGGCTTAAAATGTCTTATATACAGGTGAAACCAACTGAAATGCCAAAGTAACAAGAATAGCAATCTGAGGTCTTGTTTTCATCATCTTTTATCAGTGCAGCTGCAGAATCGTATGATAGTGTTAGGACTGTTTTACAATGTCCCATATCTTAATGGAGATATCTGGTACATGCAAATCAAGCAAATAGGCTCTATTACGTCCTTAGCTTCTCGAGATTTGTGAGTAACATAGGTCACCAAAAAGAGCAACGAGGTGCTTTGCCCAGAGAAGCCCATGAAAACCAATTCTCTCTCTACGTACTTTCCACGTCCTAGGCAGTTTGTAGCCCTCTGGGGTCTCAGTAGCATTCTGCAGAGAGCCCAGACCTATAGCTCTATCCTTGCCCTTTCTTCAAAGCCTGGAGTTAAACTCAGACTCTGTGTGCTTCCCTGGCAGCATCTCTCACAGAGTTAGCCAAAATACCCTCCAGTCTCCTCTGTCTGCAAAGCAGCAACTGTGAGATGCCAGAGCAGCACAGCCTGCCATGAACTGATGCTTGCTCTGCACAGTCCGTCCTAGCAAGACTGTCATACGTTCTTCTCCAGAGAACAGAGACGTTCTACATTTCTTGCTAGTCTGGACGCTGAGCTGTATGTCCAGTTTCTGGGGTTGCCCCCATCGCTTCCTAAAGAAGCAGCCAAGTCCTTTTAGATGTATCCCCACATTCAGCAACTTGTCTACCACGTTGCCTACAGCAGCGCACAGCACTCCCAGTGCCCCATCCTGCCTTGTCTGGGCCCTTCCTCCAAGCGGGAAGGTTACCAAAGCTCAGCAATGCTCAAGGTGCTGCTTGGCCCTGCACTCTCACACCCTGTCTCTACGGTGACAAGGCATTTCTCCAGATGAGCCCTTACCCAGGTGGCAATGTACAGGCTGGGGTTTGTGTACTGGACAGGCAGAGGATGTTCGTGCCTTGCTTCCTCAGCAAATGTCAGTGCCAGCTCCGCCACTGCTGTCAGCAACAGCAATACTGCCAGCACCTGTGGAGAAGGAAGCATCCATGAGGAGAGACTCAGCCCATCAAAGCACCACCGGGAGACAACACAGTTGTGGGGAGCAGCTTTGAGTCCCACATACTGTTACATTCTCTCCAACCTTATCGAGCCTGGGAAAGCTTTCTAGGTGCCCCTGCAGCACTTCCATACGAGCACTGCCATCATTTCAAGCCTGGAGCACAGCAGCCCATTACAAACCACCAGGTGGGAGGCCCCGACACACACCTGAGCCCACCCTCCAAGAGTATCCCCTACCTCATCCAACACACTTCTTTCCGACCTACCTGTAGTCCTTGATACCAGATGGTGCCCATCTCATTGCTCCCTCTCTCCAGCACTTCTCATCTCTCCATCTCACACCCACCTCCATCTCTCTCTGCTCACCATTCCTCCACCCCACACTGCCCTAGCCTGCTCTCCATTCTCCCCAAGCTCCACTCCACCTGCTTGATGATGTAGAGTTTGGTCACAGATGATTTCTTGGTTTTGTGTTTGCACATGGGCAGGAGCTGCCAAGGACCAAAGATCCAGAGGAAGCCGAGGGGGATCCAGACCAGCACGGTCTGCTGGAAACAGACCGGCAGGTCGGCATCTGCATGAGCAAGGAATGAGGAGTTCTGGGGGAAACAAGGACAGACAGTCAAGTAGTTCAAATCTGCCCAACCCTCACCTCACTCACAGAAGACGACCCAGCGCTCCTAAAGCTCCTTTTCTCTTAATTTCCAACTCCACTACATGCCCCTCAACACCCACCCTCCTGGCCTTGGCTGAGCATTTCAGCCCCTACCAAAGGTCCCCCTTCTTGATCCATCTTCCCACAACCACCAAGGGGTCAAGACAGCTGGAAAAAGCTGCAAATAGCTGCAAATAGCTGGACTCTCCTTAGAGGCCTTTTGAGGGTACCCTGCCTTTGTAAGGCAGGACAAGGCTCACTTAGTGAAGTACCATTTGGATCATTGTAAATCGGATCCCACCCAGGCTGCCCTGTTAGCGAACAGTGCTCAGTACCGGGTAAACCTTGGCACAAACAGCAGGACCGATGCCTGATACTGGCTCTTGGATCTACTGGCTAAAGAAGCCTGTTCTTCGAGCCCTGGGATTTAATGGTCTCCCTCTTTGCCAAGCGTCCTGCCCCGAGGATGGGTGATCAGGATTAAACGCAACCACTCACCCAAAAGACGGAGCCGCAGAACTTATCCAGGGCTGAGGACATGACTCCAGCGAGAAGAGACAGCAGCTCCTTTCCCTCGCTCTGCCTAGTTGTGATATTCCTGGGTAGATGTTTGGGATAAAAGTCCCCCCACGCCCACTGCTGAAGTTGCAATAAGGTCCCTGATGACAGGCAGTTAATCGTTAACCTAGTGCTATTGTACAACACCGTAGACCACAGCAGTGACCAAGCAAATTTGGCAAACTACAGAGGTCCCAGAGTGGGGAGGAAAGGAAGGTCCTAAGTGGTTCCAACAGAGAGATGCAAGAAAGCTGCTGCCACGGGGACATTGCAAGACATAATAGCCACGACTCAGAAATCACAGCCTTCACCAGTGCACCACAAGACAGGTTTGTGTTGATCCACAAAAGACAATCTACTTGGGTGCAACAGCTCATTCTTGACAGAACAAGCCTGCCAAATACTGCCAAAAAGCCAAGCAAAGTCTAGACCTCCAGGTACCATGAGGACAGTAACTCACGTGCCGCTCACCCTCACAGGGATGCCTGGGCCGCCAGCAGAGATCTGGATACAGTGACCTGCTAAATCAGGCAGCTGAGTTGACTTCACGCTGCGGTGGTCTTTCTGAGGCAAAAGTAGTTCCTTTCATCAGCTTTTGCTTATCCGTACAGCCTGGGGGTTTTCCCCTCTCTCCCCGTCTCTTCACCCTTTCCCATGTCTGTGTTCACAGAGCTTGAAGCTGCATGTCATAGCAGCTGGCTACATGCAAAGCCAAGAAGAGACTTTTAAGCTTCATTTTAAGGCAAATCCTTGGTCTGGGCAAGTCCTTAGTCAGAGGACCATTGCCAGGGAGGATGGCTGTCACTGAATTGCCACCCTGAAGCGTAGAAGGGCAGAGGGACGACAGCAGGGGCGGCTGCTATCCCAAGGCTGGTACAGTTTGCTTTCTTGGGGTAGGGGTAGGCACTTTGCTTTTGCTGCCATCTCCCCCACTCCCCACGCTGGGAGGATTCTGCTGTCTCATTGCTAGCATTGATACTATGTAGCTCAGAAGTCAAGAGTGATTAAATGATTAATTGCTCAGGAATGATCCCCTTGCTATCAATAGCAGAGGAAGGTGCAAAGTTCGGAGACATGATAATGCTGAAAGCTCGTAGGTTAATAATTATCAGCTTGACTGATTAAATCTGCTTGAATTTTCGTAAACAAAGCTGTTCTAGCTCCTGGGCCCTCCAGGTCAGAGCCACGACAGTGCTGACGAGATCAGCAATCTGAACTACGAGGCAAGACACACATGAATGAAGCGGTCTCTCCCTCAGCTCCTCTCCATCCAGACTCCTGACAGGAAGTCGGGAAGTCCCCGAGAACTATGTCCGCATTCCTGCTCTTTCTTCACTACCTGCCATGGGCTGTCCTCTCAGTCCAAGCCACAGCCTGAGATCTACTAAGGTCCAAGCCCCTAGAACTGGATATTTCGTCAGACCCAGCATCTAGGCTGCACATTACTGTTGGAAACAAGTGCATCCAAGGCTCCTTTCTCTCTGCCCTCCTGCCTGGGACATACTCTACCTCAACACTCACCCAGCCCCACTTTCAATCCCTTCCACAAAGGTTCTTTTCATACAGTAGCTATAAAACATTTATCAGGACCAAGCTAATCAGTATGGCGAGACCTCTCTTAGCCAATAGCACACTGTTTCCCTGTGCCCCCTTGTCTTATCCCGTTTGTCCTATCACATCTTTAAATTTAAGTTTTCAAAGGCTGGCATTGCTTCTTACCTGTCTTTCTGTGGGTCTGGACCAAGATGGAAGCTTCTACAGTGCAAATTACAAGTTAGTTGAGCCTGGACTGTTCACCTCTGTTTCTAAGGAATTCATTTCTCTACTTTGCTCAACCGTAATTCCATTTAGTTTTTTTTTTTTTTTTTTTTTTTTTTAACTTTACATAAATGGAAGAAATCCCAACTCTTCATAAGTCTTCCAGGCTGTATCAGCATTATTTTCATGTTCATTGAGTTACATATATCTTGATCAACTTCATGACTCACAAAAGGTCACAACATAAGCCCTGAACTCTCACATTAATTCATGTGGACTTGATTGACTTCAACCACCAATTAAGTCATTTCCTCTTCTGAGCCTGAATGCTGCTGATTGCTCATTAATCACGATTGAAACAAGCACCACACTGAGCTGGCATTTCCCCCACAAGTCCTGTATTAAGAAGCAGCATGTTTTTTCTTTGATTATTATTCAGCAATAATTTTACAACCCTTTTGTACACATTTCCACGGAGCTCAAGTCCCACCATAACAGAAGGCTTACCCACTTCTAACTCAGGTCCCAAGTAATTCCTCTTTCATTTTCTGGGCAGCTTTGGAAGTCAAGAAGCAGATTCCAACAAACCTTCGCACTTATTAAATTCCAGCTAATACCAGCAGGCTGCAAGATTAAAGGTGCTCTGTCTCTGGGCCTTCATGGATCCTGACTCTTTTAATGGATACTGCTCAAATCTTTCATCAGATATTTTGCAGGATAACTGAATTGAGCCCAAGGTTATGCTTCGGACTAGGAGCAGTAGCCCAACAGCTACGCTCCCCTGAGCACTGTCCAGAGCACGATCTGTGTTTCGCATTACAAAATGAGCAGGAAACTCCCTGCAAAAAGTACCTTTTATCCTACAGAAATCTCCACATGTCCATCCCACCTCAAGCACTCAGTCATAGCCCGTGAGGCTTCAAAATCAACTCACCTAGTCGGTCAGGTAGTTAGAAGTTCTTTTCCATCAGAGCTTGGTGTGTTAATCATCTCCACATACGAAGGAGAATATGAAGAGCTGTCGGACTGGCTGACCACAGCAGTCAGTGTTTTCCAGCACTCTGGACATGACTGTTTTCTGCTTTGCTGTGGTAGGTCTGACTATTTCAGTGCCCCCACGTCTGCCTCTTGCTTCTGCTTGGCTGCATTGAGGCTCTCCTGGGACAAGAGTTTGACTCATGCATTTAGCTCAATGCTTGTTTGCTACTACCTTGTTCTTGGGAAGTGTTTCTCTTCCCTGTGTAAACTGTCCCTCATCTCACAGATGAGCCCATCAGGACTTTCCCATTCCCAATGTACATCTAGAAGCAACACCAATATTGTACTAGGCTACACAACACAACTAATGCAGTTTTACTTGTAAAAGAGAAACAAAACAAACACAGGCAAAGGGGAGCAGCTGCTGCAGTGTTTATTTGACAATCACATGCAGTGCTACACAACTCTGTCCCCCTACTTGCTCAGCTCCCTTCCTCCCCAAAAGCTGCTGAGCAGCTTGTTGGAGCAACATCCAGAAATGAGTCCTTTGAATTAAAATGGCCAACATCAGGTCTTGAGGCCAGGGACTGGTCGATCAGGGGAAGGCAAGGGATGAGATGTCAGGCTTCACCACCCAGTTCATGTCCTTTGGAGCCTGAGGAGGACCCGTCTGTCCACACAGCAGGGAAGACTCTGGAGCCTCAGCGCTCTTGTCCCAGCACGATGCCGTCTGCTACAGGATGTTCTTTGCAATGGCATTGAGGGTTCTCACCTTGGCCACATCTGCCACCTTTATGGAGTATTCAGGGGCGGAGAAGGAGGCTCCCATGGCAACGTTCGGATTTCTGTAGGAAACAGGACTGATTACTATCTGAGAGCGATAAAGACAGTTAGATAGACTAAGGAATAGCTACTGTCTCCCTACGCTCAGTGGAGGCCACAGAAACTGCTGCTGCCACCTTAGACCAAAGATGAGGCAGTAACAGAAGGAAGAGTAAAGGTGAGGTAGTAGTAGTAGAGAGAAGAATTATCCAGCAACAAGAAGCACCAGCATCAACAAAACCCATTCCCCACTCCTCACAGCGGTACGTCCCGCAGGTCTCCCAAATGCCACACAACCAATTTACAGGTCTGAGGCAGCAGCACCAGAGCCTGTCTTACCAAGTGCCACACAAGTGCACTCATGAGCCCCTGGGCAGCAGTACCAGAAGAAATGCCCCGGGGATCCCGTTCTGCACGGAGCTCGCATGTCCAGGTGATGAGCACCGCTGGATCTGTGCACTGCAGAACACAGAGCCAGGCATCACGATCCCAACCACAAGAGGAGAGCGATCGGCGCTCAGGAGGAGGCTGGGAATTTATGTCTCTTCTACAAACCCAGCTCTGCTTAATCCAGCTTTTCCACCATACGATTCTGTTAGTAGAAATATTCCATTACCTGAACTTCATCCCTGAGTCCCGGACTGAGCGAGCAGAGCAGTGAAACTCAGATGCACCAGAGCCTTCCAGAATCCTCTGCAGGTTGCGCTCCGTGATGCCCCCGCCTGGCAGGAAGAATCCATTTACGTCACACGCAGCACAAAAGGCAGCAGTCACATCCCCAGCATTACCCCTTGGATCCAGCCCATAAAGGAAACCCTTGGGACAACAGAGACCCAGGCAACTGAAAAGAGCTGGGAAAGTTTTGGCTTCTCTCATTAATCTAGAACTGTCTCTAAAACCTCCAAGGAACAGCAGCCACGGGGCTCTGCCACCCCCAGCCAACCACACTGCCTTTACTCACACAGGGCTGTGTCTCCCCAAGGACCCGGGCTGGGAAAGCCAAGTCACCAGGACCAAAGACTATTGAACCTGCTACATGTGACAAAAAAAAAAAAAAAAAAA
>NW_020455976.1:580337-582449 GCF_003342845.1 Nothoprocta perdicaria
AAAAAAAAAAAAAAAAAAAAGACATACCTGGCACTACCACGATCCTGCCCTTTGCCTGAAAGGGTAAAATAACATGTTAGTGACATTGGTAAATCACTGCCTCTATTTCACCATGCACAGGGTTGTGAAGTTGCAAACAAAATGCAGCACCTTCACCGAGCTCACAAATGTCACTCTGTTCATGATTCAAGCACTGACTTTTTCCATGCTGCTCATGTTTTCCAAAAAAAAAAAAAAAAAAAAAAAAGAAAGAAAGCCAGAGTTCATACAGCCTAATCCAATTTCCTCCTACCTTTCCATCCCATCTGGCTATTTCTCAGGTGCATATGCTCTGTTTTCCTAGCAGCAGCTGGGAGAGCGCAGCAGGGACCTTGCTTTGCTGTTTCTGTTGGCTCCTGAGAGCGGCGGGTTCCCAGCCAAGCAAGTTCCTAAGCTCCATGGCCCCAAGGGGCAGCTCACATGGGTGCAAGGGCCAAAGTGGAACCTAAGCTCCAGCCACCTCTGCCTCCCTCCTCCCAGGCTGCAGGCAGACAGCCCAGCTGGCCTTTGCAGGAGGAGATTTCATGGATCCAGCCTGCACAGATGCTGGGGAAAAGGAGTAATCCAAGGTAGGGCAGGATGGCAAATGCTCCTTGACAAAAGTTTCCTTGCAGGAATGACAGTTTCTGTAAAGGAGCTGCCTCCAGGCCACACGCAGGAAGTAGCCAAGGTAACACAGAGCAGCATGGAGGACACCAACCTGCTCAACAAGTCTCTTGATTAAGGACAAGCCTTCCAGCGCAGAGCTGTCGCAGCCGCTGGTCAGCACCCGCTCAAACCCCAGGGAAATCAGCGTCTCCAGCGCTACGAGCGGGTCATGCACCATGTCAAAGGCTGAAAGACCAAGAGAAAAGCCTGAGAATGGATCATAAATCACCCAGCTTGTCCTTCAAGCCCAGCTCGGGAAGCAGAGCCAACAAGGGGCACGCTCACATGTGGCCACGGCTGCAGAGCCGCAGCTCTCCCAGCAGCAGCTCACACAGAGCTCAGCTCCCGGGATATTTCACCCCTCCAGCCAACACAGGGCACTGACAGAGCCACCAGCCCCCCAGCCAGACCCTCAGGGACCCTCCTCCCCCTTGGGAGGCCAGCTCAGGCACAGCCCTGCTCACGCAGGGCACGGGCAAGGAAAGCTCAGCCTATCCCACAGCTCCCGGCCGGGCCCACGGGGCCAGGGCACTCACCTCGATGGAAGGTGACGGGCAGAGGGCGGCAAACAGCTGCAATGAACAAAGCACACGGTCAGCAAGTCCGGCCCCGAGGCTCCTGTGCTAGAGCTGGAAAGGGAGGGGAAGTTAAAGAGGCCAAAAGCTTCTTCCTGGGGAGCTCAGGAGTTTCCCAAGACTTGCTGAGAACATGACAGCAGCTGCTCCCATCCATCCAGGCTCTTTGATGGGGAAAAATCATTCTGCTGCTTGCGGAAGCCTCATATTTTGGATCCTCAATGAGCAAAACCTCTCCCCACGCGCACACCGGGCCGTGCCGGACTCCCAGTAACGCACGGACGCGCCTTGGCGCGGGCGGCGGGCCTCACCGAGCAGCGCGGTGCAGAGCTCCGTGTCCACGCGGCCGTCCTCGGTGAGCGCGCCCAGCACGAGCCCGTCGGCGCCGTGCAGCTTGGCGAGCCGCGCGTCCGCCTTCATCACCTCCACCTCGCGGTCCGAGTAGAGGAAGTCTCCTCCGCGGGGCCGGATGAGCACGAACACGGGCACGCGCACGCACTGCTTCACCACCTGCAGCAGCCCTGCGCGGGGCAACGCGGCGCCGCTCGGTACCGGCACCGGCGGCTGGGACCGGCACCGGCGCCGGGGCCGGGGCGGCGGGACTCACCCATGCTGGGGGTGGTGCCTCCTTCCACGAGCCCCGCGCACAGCTCGATCCTGCCGGCGCCTGCGGGGAGGCGGCGTCAGCGGCGCCCGGGGCACCACGGTGCGGCCGCCGCCGCCGCCGCGGGCCTTACCTCCGCGCTCCGCGTTCACGGCGGACTCCACCGAGTCCACGCACACCTCCATGAGGAAGCCATCGTCCATGCCTGCGGGGGAGCGCCGCGCTCAGCGCGCCCGCCGCCGCCCA
>NW_020455976.1:583104-586260 GCF_003342845.1 Nothoprocta perdicaria
CCGCGCCCTCCTCCCGCCGCCGCTCGCGGCTCCGTGCGCCGCCGGGACCGCCGAGCGAGCTGCGCCCCTCTCCCAGGCTCACCGAGTCCGGCCTCTCCATGGTGGACTGGCACCTGGTGAAGGGGATGAAGCCGCCGCGGACGCAGCGCGAGTGGGAGGCCGAGTTCCGCAAGTACCAGCAGTTCCCCGAGTTCAAAATGTGCGTGGGACGGGGGCCGGGGGCCGCCGCCGGGAGCGGGCAGGGGCGCCCCGGTGCTAAGGAGCGCTGCTTGCGCCTCTCAACAGCCTGAACCGCGACATGACGCTGGCCGAGTTCAAGTTCATCTGGTACATGGAGTATTCGCATCGGATGTGGGGCCGCCTCGTGGGCCTGGCCTACATCGTGCCCGCTGCCTATTTCTGGAGGAAGGGCTGGCTCAGCCGCCCCATGAAGGGCTGCGTCCTTGCGCTCTGTGGCCTCGTCTGCTTCCAGGTGAGAGCCCGGCAGCTGAACAGCCTGTGGCGCTGACAGGATCTCCTGTTCTCGACTGGAGAACGGCTAAGACAGGGCACGCGCGTGAGCTTTTGCAGAGGGCTCAGTCTTAAAAAGTTGTTAAAAACGTAAGAAGCAAGTTATCTTGCCTGTAAATTATCTGATCACAGCAGCCGCTGCTGCTCTTCCAGTGCTGATAGAGGCAAAAAGGAATCTTTGCTGACCTTTCCGCGGCTGCGGCCTCGGCAGCCCTCACGCCCGCTCTCTGGCGGCTCTCTCAGGGACTGCTGGGATGGTACATGGTGAAGAGCGGCCTGGAGGAGAAGCCGGATTCCTACGACATTCCTCGGGTCAGTCAGTACCGTCTCGCTGCGCATCTGGGCTCCGCGCTGGTTCTGTATTCCGCCAGCCTGTGGACAGGGCTCTCTCTGCTGCTCCCACAGCACAAGGTATGTAGGGAATGTCAGAGCCAAAAGCAGAGAGTAATAAAAAGACATCAAGCACAGGGCTTATAGGACTTAAAAACCCAGGCAGTTCTTTACTTTGGCCCCGTTACTTGTATTTTGCAGCTGCCTGAGACCCATCAGCTGCTCCGCTTGAGACGGTTTGCTCATGGCACTACAGCTCTCATTTTCCTTACTGCTCTCTCAGGTAAGACTCTTTCTTCCTGCTCTCCTGCCTTCTCTTTCTTCTGATCTGGGAAGGACTCCAAGGAACCTTATCATGTTCTCTGGAGAAAACTTATTCTCTCCCGAGAACTTGCATCCAAAAACCTTTCCTAGTGGTCTTTCCTAGTCAGGAGAGCATCCTGCTTACAATCTGTGTGCTGCTACGTGACTTAACGTGTATGTTTCTAAAGGCAATTCAAGATGAAGCTGGATTTAGGATCCACACAGTCTGAGGTGCCACCTGAATGCAGTCAGTTGATCCGACTTCTCTGCTCTGGACCTGCAGGTGCCTTTGTGGCAGGGCTGGATGCTGGCCTGGTGTACAATTCTTTCCCCAAGATGGGGGAACGCTGGATCCCCGATGACCTCCTTGCCTTCTCTCCTGTGCTGAAAAATATCTTTGAGAACCCCACAACTGTGCAGTTTGATCACAGAGTCTTGGTAAGTGACGTGTTCTCATTATGCTGCAGCTTCCTCTTGGTTGCCTCCAAAGGCCGGGTTGCCTTCACTGTGCTGTGGTTCTTTCAGCAGGAGTGACATTCAGGGCATCCATCCTGAGTTCCCGAGAGCTTGCTACCAAGCTCTTCCTCTGGAAAGAGGAAGGCCAGCACTTCCTGGTATTTCAAAGTGCTTTGGAAGGAAGCTTCCGAACTTGCCAGGTTACACACTCGATTTTGTGCCTCATTTTCCGTTACATGTATAAACCCATGTGAAAACATCTCAGCTAGTTAGAGCAATCCAAATACTAACCAAGGGTGGCACTGCAGTGGACTAAACCATTTCTAAGACTGAAAAGGAAGATCAAGTAATTTGGGCAGGGGAGGAATCCTCTGAGGTGACCTGCAGAATGAGATGTGTTGGTAACTTACAGCTGAGTGGTGACAATGAGATCAGTTTTCTGGTGACAGCTTTTACATGGAATTGACAAGGTGATGGACAGGGATAGCACGGAAATAACCCATAGTGACTTAAAAAGGGAAAAAAACAATGGGATTAAAAAGGGAAAAAAACAATGTCGATTTGGAGAAAATGGAACTCAATGGCCTTATTTAGACTTTAGGTTTGTGAAGTTAGTGGGTCACAGGAGCTGCAGGATTTCATTGTGGCTGCAGTTAAGTATGACTTGAACAACACCTTTTATTATTTATTTATTTATTTCCTGCGTGGAAGATGCAGCTAAAGGCATCTGCACCTATTTTCTGTGGAATGTTCTTGAGGAGAAGTTGTTTCTCTGGCTCATCCCAACTCGCTCCCTTCTCTAGGGAATCGCCTCCGTCTCGGCTATCACGGCGCTGTACCTCTTCTCCCGGAAGGTCCCGCTCCCTCGCAGGGCCAGGATAGCGGTGACGTCCCTGCTCGCCGTGGCGTGCCTGCAGGTACAGCCCCCCGGAGCCCCCCAGCGCCTGCTCCCGCGTACCCGGCCGCAGGCTGAGCAGGGATGTGGGAAGCTGGGCTCCGGCAGGGGCGCACCCCGCTCTCGCAGCCGCCCTCACTGCCTCTTCGCTGTCGGCAGGTGGGCCTGGGCATCAGCACGCTGCTGCTGTACGTGCCCACGCCGCTCGCTGCCACCCACCAGTCGGGCTCGCTGGCACTGCTCAGCACGGCGCTCTGGCTCCTCAGCGAGCTCCGGCGGGCACCCAAGTGAAGGCACCACAGGACGGCATGGCCAGAGGCTCCGGCACCGCCGTGCGGGGCTGCACCCGGATCTACTGCCGCCAGCCGGGGTGCCAAGGGCTGCACGGGAATCCCGGGCTCCCGCCGGGCTCCCTCGGAGCAGAGCCGGGGCTGCGCGGAGCGGGCGCCAGGGCAGTTTGGGGAGCAAACGCTGTAACATAAAGGAGTTTGGTAGAGGTGCCGGTGTCTGCCTGCTTCCTGCCCGGCGCTGAGGTGACGGGCCGCCCGGTGCCTGGGGACCGGGGGGCGCCCGGTGGCTGTGGCGGGTTGGGGGGGCGCCCGTGCCTGGGGACCGGGGGGCCGCCCGGTGGCTGTGGCGGGTTGGGGGGGCGCCCGTGCCTG
>NW_020455976.1:586576-593425 GCF_003342845.1 Nothoprocta perdicaria
CCCTGCAGCGTCCCCTAGCGGCGGGCGGGGCGCGCCGGTGGCGTCACGAGGCCGTAGCCAATAGGGGCGTGGCGAGGCGCGGGGTCGTGCGCGGATTGGCCGCGGCGCGGGGCTGAGGGCGGCCGTGGCCGTTGCGGCCGTTGCGGCGGCGGTTGGGCGGCCATGACGGCGCACAGCTTCGCGCTGCCGCTCGTGCTCTTCTCGGCCTTCTGGGGCCTCGTGGGCATCGGGGCGCCCTGGTTTGTGCCCAAGGGGCCCAACCGTGGGTGAGTGCGGGCTGAGGAGGGAGCTGAGGGGAGCGGCGGCCCGAGGCTGACGCGGGCCCGTGTCTCCGCAGGGTGATCATCACGATGCTGGTCACCACCGCCGTGTGCTGCTACCTCTTGTGAGTACCGCGCCCGCACCCCCGGGCTCCCTCCCCCGCGGCTCCCTGGGCCAGGGGCACGGGCCGGCCCCGCTAGTGGAGCCTCCTGCTCCCACATGCCCACACGGGGCCCCCTGCGGTTCTGCTGCCCAGGGCTCACTAGCGGCTCGTGCCCCTTTGCAGCTGGCTCATCGCCATCCTAGCCCAGGCCAACCCGCTGTTCGGGCCACAGCTGAAGAACGAGACCATCTGGTACGTGCGCTTCCTCTGGGAGTGAGCAGCGCCCACATGGAGACCCTCGCCACCACCGTGAGTGTGCACAGGGCTGTCACGGGCAGCCACAGTGTCACCTGCATGTGTCCTGCTGGGGCAGCTGGCTCTGCACCGGGCCTGAGCACAGCAAGTGCTTCTCCTGAGCTGGCTGCCCTCATGGTGTGGGGTTGTGAGTGGGCACAGCTTGGTGCTAACACCTGTCCATCTTCCCCTCCACCAGGTCTTGCTGCTCCAGTCTCTGCCCTCATGTAGTCCCTGGCAGTCCCCAGCGGTGCTGGGCCTCCAGCTAGACCTACTGCTCCCAGCCCCCCAGAGCACTGCAGGTGGCCACAGCACCAGCTGTGCCCTCAGCCTCAGCAGGCAGGACCCCTGCTGGGCCTGGGGGCACAAACCCTGCACTGCCTGCCCTCCTGAGCCGAGCCCTGTGTGTACCCGTGGCATCTGGGAGACCCTGTCACCTGGCCCAGTCAGCGATGTTGATGATCAGCTAGTCCTTTGCAGGAGGGAGTCCTAGGTGTAGGGCCAGTACATCCTGTTTGCAGCCCTTGTCATCCTCAGTACTCAGCCCTGGGCTCTCCTTGTGTGAAACCTGTTCCTGTCCCAACCTCAATAGAGAATCTCTTGTCTCTGCTTTGGACCCTGTTTGCTCCTGTGCAGGAGCAGACAGAAGCCTGTGGCCTCCTCTCTATGTTCAGTCTTCTTGCGGGGGGAGCCTGGGCCTGCAGTGGAGTCCTCCTTGCTGAGACAGGTTTGAGGTGGGGAGAAGGGAGATCTGACCTGGGAGGAACAGACTGACTCCCCCCAGCCTGAAGGAGAATCAGTATGAGTGGAGGGTGAGGGGGGTCTATGGCCTGGCCGATGGTTCATGCTGGAGGTCGCATCCTCACTACTGCTCAACCCTCCCCACTGTGGAATCTAGGTGTTACCCCTTTTGCATCTATCACAATTTGGAGAAGAACTGAGTATCAAGTAGTAGCCCAGGAAACTTCCTTTATTTATCAGAGAATTAATGTGTATTTATTTATTTATTTATTTATTTGTATTTGATAGATGGTGTTGTGAAAATAAATCATTTTCTAGTAAGTGATGCTGGAGGCAGTAGTCACTTACTGCTGTGAGGTAGAAGCACAGTCATGATTGTATCTTGCTCTGTTCCTTACCCCCTCTTCTGCTGTTTTGTGCTCCCCAGGGTGGGAAGAGAGCAGAACCAGCAGTGTACAATGTCCGGGTGTGGGAGCAGGGCCCCAGGTCACCAACAGGAGTAGCTAGAGCCCTGCTGGAGCAGGGGGCTTAGCAGCCCAGGCCCACGTGCTGCCTTCAGCCCTGGCAGCGCTGCCAAGCTGGGGGTCACCACAGATGAAAAGCAGAAAATTTTCCCTGCAGCTCTGGGGAGGCTGGGCTCTGAGGACAAGTCCCAGCAACACAAAGTAAGGCTCTGCAAGGCAGGCCTGTGCCCTGTTACTCCAGTGGAGTGGGTACTCAACAGAAAAGGAGACCAGCCCTGTACTGGATGGCTCATCATTATTTTATTGCTCTGGAAATAGGAACAGTTCAAGTATAAACTTAAGAACTTCATTTGGTCCATGGGACAGAAAGGTGGCTGCCAGCACCCAGAACTGCCCCAGGCAGTGAGGCAGCTTCCCCAGGCAGGCCCAGCCTGCCCTGCCCCCAGGGAAAGAACCTCTGGTCCTTCTTGCATTAGCGCCTGATTAGCCTGTGGGCCCCCACAGGGCAAACATGCTTGAAAGGGAATGAAATGCAACCACCTTAGGTGGTAGAGAAAGAGCTGCTGAGCATGGGGCAACAGCAAGGACAGCAGGAGGAGGGGAGACGCAGCCACGAGCTGGACGCCTCTGCCCCTGCTAGGGAATGTTTGAGAGAGCTGCAGGGAGCTGTAGGCCACCCGTGGCCACTGAGCTCTCATGGTGATCCTGTTGTCTTCCTCTTAAGCCCTCATATTCAGGGTGAGCTAGAAGAAGGCCCCACAGTGGTGCTGAGCAACCAGAGCCCTGGCTCAGACCCCGGCACAACAGCGGTTGCAGCAGGAGCTGGCCCGGTGCTTCAAGGCCATGGCCCTGGATGGGCTGCTCTGTGAGTTTGAGTCCTGCTTATCTGAAGGGCCCAGCAAGGGCTTCAGCCTTGAGCCTGCTGGACTTTGCTCTGTCCCTGTGAGCAAGGAGGCTGCCAGAGGCCAGGGAACGCGATACTGAGGCCTGGGGAGTGGCAAAGAGGGAGGCTCAGGTGACTATAGCTGCCTTGGCCCATGAGAGTGTGACAAAGGTGGCCATCAACAGTCCAAGCCCTTGGAGCGCAGGGCCACGTCCTCTAGGCCCAGCGCTGGTTCTGCTGGTGCAAGAAGCCGGCGGGCACTGCTGGTGTCATGGCCCTGTGCCCGGGGCCGGCGGCAGCAGCACCACCTTGTCCAGCCAGAGCATGTCGAGCTGGGCCGCGCGCAGCTGCCGCCGGTGGATGCGGCGCAAGCGCAGGAGGTAGAGCACTATGGCCAGCACTACGACGCCGATGCAGGCAAAGAAGAGATAGTGGTTGTAGACAAAAGAGAGGCGCAGCCAGGAGGCATGTGCTTGGCGGACGCTCTCCGGCCGGAGATCCCTGCAGAGGGGAAGAGGCAAAACGAGGCCTGAGAAATGCTGGGGGCAGCCTGTGCTGCCTTCTCCCTTTCCTCGGGTGAATGGCACAGCAGCTCCCACTCTGCTCCGCACCCCCCCTTCCCTCGCAGGATCCAGCACTTGAGCTTTACCTGAGCGGCAGAAAACGTGTTTTGTAGAGGATGGCTCCGAGTGTCCACTGCACCTCACGGTCGTACACAAGCTGGGCTGTGCGCAGGCTGGGGTAGTCGAGGGGAAAGCGGAAGCCCTGGTGAAGCACCTGGTACATCCAGGCCGATTTGAAGCACTGGTACCTGCAAACGCAGCGGCCCGCAGCCTCAGCCAGACGCTACAGCTAAACTCCACCTGCGCCGCAGCCCCCGCTTGCCTCACCCCGAAAGCCCCCCAGCAGCCGGGACCCCCCCAGGCCCAGCCCCTTACTTGAGGCGGTGCTGGTCTGCGTGTGCTGAGTAGAGGCCGCCGTGGAAGCGGCGCGTCAGGATGGCCCAGCTCTGGCTGCAGTACTCCTGCAGGACAGACACGCTCCAGTCCCTCCAGGAAAAGGGACCGGCAGCTCCCTCTCCCCCGCACCAGGCTGGCACTCACCTGGGCAGCTGAGGTGAAGGAGGGGGCATCGTAGCGGCCGCCCAGGCGCAGAACATCCTCGGTGCAGTAGAAGAACTCCGAGAAGCCATAAAACTCGCTGTTGGTGAAGTCAATGGGTGCTTTGTAGGTCCCCACCAGGGAGGCCTGGCTGTTGTTGGTGGGTGCCATCAGGAGGGGCTGCAGCAGCTCCACGCAGCTCTGCCAGTCTCCTTGTCCGCGGATGTGCAGGGTTTGGCCGCCCCTCACCACCGTGTCCTCCAGCCCCACGGGGAGGCAGGGGTCCAGGAAGGGTGTCTCGGCGCTCAGCCCTGTTTGCTGGCCATGCAGGCTGCAGGACAAGCCAGAAAGCAAAGGTAGCTGTGCAGGGGGTCCTGTCCTGCCCCAAAAGATAAGTCGGGGTCCAGTGCTCTCCTGCAGCCCCGATACCCCAGCCACACAAGGCTGCAGCCCCCTATGCCCTTGCAGTCTGGGCAACCACCCGGTCCCCACTCCCTGAAGCAGGGCTCTCAGACCCATCACGCTGCACGCTGGGATGTGCAGTCTGGCACTCACACCCCTCCAAGGGGCAAGGTCTGCACCTATGTAGTAAGCAAGCCTGCCTAGCCCCGGAGAGAGCTTCACACAGCGCCGCAGGAATGGAATGAGGGATGGAGAGTCCCAGGCGTGCAGAGACCGAAGGAGGTTCTGTTGGCACTGACACTAGCCAAGGAGGGAAAGCTAGAGCAGAATAGGCCACCAAAGGGGACTCATACAGCCCGTGGGAGGAGGGCAGCCAGCTGCCGCGCTGATAACGCCGGAGTGGGGCAGCTCCTGTGCGCCATGTGCCAGGCTGGGCATCTGCTACCGTCACACGGCTGCTGGGAACCACCGCGGGAGGCCCCCAGGGTAAATTCGGTCGGGAGAGAAAGGCCCGAGGAAACCAGTGTCCTGTCCTGCAGCCCAGCAGGAGCTTCCCCAGTCAAGGTGGCTTTACCTGTTGTGCAGATAGGTCTGGTTCAGGATGAGCTCCTCATAGCGTTGCCGAGCAAAATTGCCGCCGAAGCCCAGGAAGGTGTTGACGTAGACACGGTACACGTGGCCAGTGTGCTGCGCGTCACAGCCCAGGTTGAACTCTGCCAGCAGGCTCTTGGCAGCCTCTTCCTGGGGAAGCAGAGGCGCCGCTCAGCCACAGCCCAGGGAAGGCGGGAGCCCTTGGTGCCAGCCCCGGGTGGCTGATAAGATACCTACCTGCTGCGGGGAGGAGAAGGGGCTAGAGCTGGGCACCTCATAGGCGATCTGCAGGGAGGCTCCCCCCATGTCCAGGATCCCAACTGTTCGTTTCCTCACCAAGGACTCCGCCTGGTCCCCCAGAGCCACCGTGACCACTGCGTCCTCCTCTGCAACCCACGGCCACACGTCAGTGAGGGATGAGGCACAGGGCAGCACGTCCTCTCTTCTGCCATTGCCACATCGCCAGCTTCACAGATTAGCCCCAAAAAGTCAAGGGTGAAAACCATTGCAGGAACCCTCCTACAAACCCTCTCTCCCTAGTTCTTCCCCCAAAGTGCTGCTGGAGCCCCCTCACAGAGCATGAGGCCACTGCCCTGCAGCCTGGGCTGCTGCCTCCGTGTTGCAGGTTCAGGAGAGTTTTGCACAGCTGCCCTCAACCCAAGGGGCAGCCGCTGCCCTCTCCAGACTCTGCCCTTTGCTCCAGCGCCTGAGTCAGCTCCAGGCTCCCCTGCCAACCACTGTGCGCACAGCTAAGCTCACCGTCCTCGTGCTCAAACCTCCCCAGGACAAAGTTGATGCCGATCCAAGCGTAGACACCTGCACAGAGAGCAAAGGGGTGCTCAGGCATTGCCCGAAGCAGGGCTGGAGGGCTGCACAGCAGCACAGAGCTGCTCCTGCGCGCAGCCTGCACCAGCTGCTGGCACCGCTGGCAGCTGCTAGACACAGGCACGGAGCAGCACCCGCAGCCAGGGCGGCCCTTACCTTCCTGCTTCCCCGAAATCACTTCTGCATGTGACTTGGAGAAGAGGAAGTCAAATTCCAGGGGCACATTTGTCACCAAGTCTTCAAGGATTGCAGCTTGCTGCCTGCAGGGGCACAAAAGAGGGACAGATCCCAAGCGATCCTCACCTCTCACTTGTGGGGCACAAGAGACAACAGGAATCCTGCTGCAGGACACCTTGCGTCTGGCCCCACGAGCCCCTTCCTGCATGCAGGAAGTTTCGCAGAGCATTTTTAGCATTTAGGGGATGCATTTCATCTATTTGCTTGAGCCTTTGGAGCGTCTCCTCCTGGCAGGAGAGCTGGGGGCACTGCCTCTCCTGCGCGCTCAGCCCCAGCCCTCTCCTTTCCCAGCGCTGCCACCCCCTCCCAGGGTCCGGCATCACCTCCCGCTTGGCTGGGGATGTACCGGGGCATCCCGGCAGGTGCCGGTTCCCCAGCGCTGGCCAACTGACCTGTCGGGCAGCAGCCTCATGCCGGCCGTGCACAGGATGTACAGCGGGGTCTCCTTGTGCTTCGCGGCCGGCACGTGGGCCGCAGCGAACTGGAGCAGGGGCCGCATGTAGGGGGTGGCTCGCTCGGGCGCTGCTGCCACCACGGAGATGCCTGGGGGGACAGGGACGCGTGGCACCACGCAGCCAGCCCGGCGGGGCCCGCGCCGGCACCGCCGCGCGCCTCCGCCGACCTGGCTTAATCTTCTTGACGACGGGGCGGCTGCCGCGGTCCCGCATCTGCCGGATGTCCAGCAGGTCGTGCGGGTTGCCGTTGTGCGGGGGCCAGAAGTAGACGAAGACGCGGGAGCCGCTGCTGCCGCAGTCCACCACGACGCCGTAGCTCAGCGCCGCGTCGCCCGTGTCCGTGGCGCCCAGCTCCGCCACGCGCGCCAGGTACCTGCCGGCATGCAGGGGCCGCTCAGCGCCCCGGGCCGCGGCCGGTTCCGCCCCCGGCCCCGGCCCAGCCCTGCTCACCTCTCGTAGCGGCGGTCTGCGCGGGGCGGCGCGGCCCAGCGGC
>NW_020455976.1:595679-604885 GCF_003342845.1 Nothoprocta perdicaria
GCTCGGCCTCCGGGCGTTAAAGCCGCCGGCGGGGCCGCCCGCGCGTGCAGCCCGCGGCGCTGCCCGCCCCGGTCTGTGGCGAGGAGCAGGTTGGGGGCAGCTCCCGCGGCCGCGGGGCCGCCCGCTCGGCTGCTTCCGGAGGCCTCGCTGCCCCGGTGACTCGTGCGCCCGGGAGCCGCTGCGTGGAGCGGGGCACGGCCTGCCAGGGCACGTGTAAGGGCCCGGCCCCTTCCTCCTCCTCATTGCCGTGCAGGGGGTGCAGTGACACTCGCTGTCCTGTGGGATCCCTGTGAGTCCGTGTCACTCTCCCAAGGGACAGAGTCCCAGCTGGCCCGGGGCCTGGCAGAGCTGCTGTCCTCGCTCTCCTCGCTGAACTCTTTCGGGGTGGGAGCTGCTGAGGACGGGCCCTCCGCACGGACAGGAGAGGGAGGCCGCCTCTGCATCTCGCCCTTTCCCGGGGGGCTCCTCCTTTGCTCTGGCGGGGGCCCCGGGCTGGCGGTGGAGCCCCGGGGTCTCTCGCCTCCTCCTGCCCTCACATGCGGCAGTTCTTGTTTTGCAGGTGCAGCCGGGTGTGTAGCAACGCTGCTCCACGACGCGGCCATGAACCCTGCAGAAGGTAACGATGATCCTGTCCTCCCCGGAGGGTCTGGGAGTGGGAGCTGCCCGGGCGGCTCCGCTCCTCTCTGTGGCACCGGGGGGGACTTTCCTCGCTGCTCTCCTGACCGCAAGGATCCAGCAGACACTAGTGCCGGCAGCTCCGTTTAGGGAGCTGCTAGTTACGGAGCAGGGTAGGTAGAAGCAATTTGTTCTTGGAAAACTGGCTAGTCCCAGCCTAGGAGCAAGGAGAGAAGCAGCCCTGTGCCCCGTGTTTTGTGTTGTTTGTTGGAGCAGCAGAGGAAGCAAAAGAGAGACGCGATCCTCACTGATGAGGAAGCCGTTCCAGGGGAATGGCAGGAGACTGGACATTGTTGTGGTGAGATGGCTGGAAGATGTGTGATGTGAGCTGCCCTTCTGTGTTTGGGGAGGAAAAGAAACGATGAGATGCAAAAGGCATGGTAGAGAGCTTGGGAGAAGGGAGATCTTGTCTCGTGGAGCTTCTGGAGAAGGCTGGTTTTGTTAAACCTGGTATGAAAAAGGCAGAGACTATCATCACAGCCTACGCATATGGTGGGAGGAGAGGGGAATGCTGAGTAAAGATCAGTCCCATTTGGGGGGCATTATGTTGCTTCCTGAACATCAGAAGGCGTGTGACAGCAGGAGAGGAACGAGCTGTGGTGCTGGCTGAGAGCAGCCCCGGGGCGAGCGCGATAGCGGCAGCGCTGCCCGGGGCCTTGCGGCTGCCCAGGGCGCCTCAGGGCTGGCGCAGCCGCTCCGTGCTCCCTGACTGCCTCGTTGGGGGTGCCAAGCCGAGGCTGTGGGGGGGCCATTGAGGCCTGTGGAGGCCTGTGCAGCCAGCGAGGCCGCCGGGCCGCTCGCAGCGCGGCCGTGACCGAGGCGCGAGCGGCTGCTCTGGCCGCGCTCCTGTGGCTCCTTCCCCGGAGCGGCTCTTCCTGTGGCAGCCGCGGCACTCGCTGCAGCCGCGTTGGCCTTGGCTCCTCGTGGGCGCCCTGCGGGGCAGGGGGCAGGTCGGGCGGGTGCTCGGCTCTGTTTCCTTGGCCGGTACCGCGTCCTCATGGGCTGTCGCTCCAGTCGTTCTGGAGCCACAGGTTCCTACTCGTCTAGAGGTTCTGCCTGGGCAAAGCCAGAGCAGCTAGAGGAGAGGTTCCCTAGCTGCAGAGTAGAGCTGCAGCGGTGCACGGGGTAAGTTGGTCACTCGGGGTGGGGGAGATGGGCAGGTTGGACCTCGGTGCGAGGATGTTCCTAGGACAGGCTGTAGCGGCTGCAGCGGTTGCAGGTGATGGTCACGCTGTGTGTGACGGCGGTGCCTGGCACAGGTCCCCACCGGGGGACATGCAGGATGTTGCTGTCAGAGCTCTCAGCCGTGTGGCTGCAATCCCGGGCGTTCGCAGCAAGCCGGGCTCCGCACTTACCCTTTTTCTCTCCTGTTCCTCTCCGTGCCTGCGGCCTGGCTGCTGCCGCCGTCCGTCCGCAGTGGTCAAACAGAGGATGCAGATGTACAACTCGCCTTACCAGCGTGTGACGGACTGTGTACGGACTGTGTGGCGCAACGAAGGGGCTGGAGCTTTCTACCGCAGCTACACCACCCAGCTCACCATGAACATCCCCTTCCAAGCCATTCACTTCATGACCTACGAGTTCCTGCAGGAGCAGCTCAACCCGCACAGACAGTACAACCCAAGCTCCCACATGGTCTCCGGGGCCTGCGCGGGGGCTGTCGCTGCTGCTGCCACTACCCCTTTGGACGTTTGCAAAACGTTGCTCAACACCCAGGAGTCCCTGGCTTTGAGCTCCAACATCAGCGGACACATCACAGGCATGGCCAATGCCTTCAGGACGGTGTACCAAGTGGGCGGTGTGACTGCCTACTTCAGAGGGGTCCAGGCTAGAGTCATTTATCAGATGCCCTCGACGGCGATTGCCTGGTCTGTGTACGAGTTCTTCAAATACATCCTCACCAAGCGCCAGGAGGAGCGGCGGGCTGGGAAGTGAGCCAGAGCCGAAGCCTTTTGCAGACCTGCTTCACCTCCCCTCCTGGTTTGTCTTCTGACCCTCTGCCTTTTGGTTTGGTTTGTGCTGAAGAGAGGGGGCAGCAGAGCCCTTCTGGGTTCAGCAAGGCCACTTCTTGCCTGTGGCTGCTGCAGCCCTGCCCAGGCTGCACAGCTCCTGCTCTCCTCAACGAGATTTCCTGCTGAAAGCTACAGCCCAGGTTGCTCCCCCGTGCACTTCATCGGAGCTGTGCTCCTGTCCTTCCCGTCACAAAAACCTCCACTAATGCAAAGCTCACCCGTTTCCGGAGGGGAAGGTGAATGGAGGGTAAAGCTGAGCTCGCAGTCGCCGTGGGAGGGGCAGCAGCACTGCCTGGGATGCCGAGGGCTCTCGCCTGCCTTCTGGCTGAAGCGAAGTGGAAGCCTTGCCGTTGTCTTGTAGCACGCACACGTGAAGCTGCCTGCCCTGGCATGCTGGGTGGGGAAGGATGGCACTTGAGGAGGGGAGTCTGGGGGTTTGTTACTGTTCCTGCTCTTGACACCTCCAATAAAAACAGTTCTGCTCTGTTCTTATGTCCTGTTTACTCCCAGAGGGCCCAGTTTAAGCAGTCGTGAGGGATATTTCTCTGTGCCTAATGCTGGGCTCTTTTGGAGGGCTGCTTGATAAGGTGGCGTGTTTGAAACTACCCACTGGAAAGTTGGGAGCAGGAAGGGGACAGACATGGCAATGTGCTCAGTGGAGTCTCGTGTACGAAGGACGGAAACGTCTTCTGCAGCCCTGCTCAGGAATCTGAGGGAGGAAGGCACAGTGCCCTGCTCATCCTTTGGGCTATCCCTCTGCTGAGAGTTGCACCCTGGAGCCTGCCCTGAGGGAGCTGGGGGTGTGAGGTAAAGAGAGGAAAAAGGAGGGGGTCCTGAGGGGGAAACAGAGGCAGGGGAGAGGCAGTGCTGGGAGCTGGACCTCAGGGCGGGACAGGATGCGGGAGCTGAGCTGTGGGGAAGCGCAGAGCGCCGGGAGGAGAGGCCTGGCTATCCTGGAGGGACCCGGCTTCGGTCCCGACATTAGTGGGGCTGTGGGGGCTGAGCAGGGCTTGGGCAGGGCTGGGCCTCTGTTCCCACTCAGCGAGCAGGGACATCATGGTGTAGGAAAAGAGGGCCAGGCTAGGGATGTCCTGCCCGGGGTGATGCTCTGCTGGCGCCCAGCGCTGCCCTTGCTGGGGTGTCCTCTGTGCCGCAGGTCCTTGTGCTGACATCCCTGCACCAAGCCGCATCCCACCTGCACGTTCCTTTGAAGGGTTCCTCCGCTGGTTCCTCGCGCAGGTTGGACGGGGTGGGAGTTGCAGCAAGGCCGGGGCTGTGCCGCAGGTCCGGGCCCAGGGAGGCCGTGTCTGCGCGCCTGGCCCCGCTGCAGACCCTGCTCCCTGCTGCTTCTGCTCAACCCAGAGGATCAGAAACTCCTTAAAGACACCCAGGGCGCTGGAAGCGAGGAACCTCCTGCTTTCCCACCGCATCAGGAGCTGGGGCTTTAAGAAATAGTCCAGGTATTGCAAGACTTGGCAGCTGAGCTGCTCCACCCAAGAGGGAGAAACCGGAGAAGCAGAAAGGGCTGGGAGAGACCAAGGGAGGATTAGCAGGCGGTGCCTTGGAGCTTGCCAGCAGCCGGGCAGTGGGAGACCGGCAGGACTGAGCAGAGGCGGAGAGCTGCTCCGGGCGAGCGGAGCTGCGGGGCGGCCTCCGGCCTTGCCACGGATCCGGGAGATTCCGGCACCTTGGAGGGAACGGCATAAACACACGGAGGGACAGGGGAGAGCTCGTTGGAGAAGCTCTATAAATGTCACTGGGTGAAGTCCTGACTGAAGGTGACTCCAGGATGAAGAAAGAGATGTTTCCAGGAATAACTGCCTGGGAGAGTGCTAGCGGAGCGAGGGAGATGCTTGGATGGGAATATTATAAATCTGCCTGGCATGGAAAAGCTGCTCCTGCAAGTGTTTGTCCCGAGCAAATCTCTCCCAGGTTTGGGCCCTGGTGGGTTTCTGGGGCTTTGCCAGCTCACGAGCAGCTGGGGAGCACTTTGTTTCTCTCCCTTTCCACTGATTGCACCTGCAAGTGAGACACGAGTCCCAGGCTCCGCGTCCTGCGATCCTGCCTGCAGCCAAGGGCTTTCCTTCCCTGGGGCTCCCAACCCCTCAGGGCTTGGTGCTCCTGGGGGCTTCACACACCTTTCCCAATACAGCAGACCCAGATCAGTCCAATATCCCCTGGTTTGTGCTCTGCACGTCTCCTGCTTGCAGAGGATGGTGCAGAGAGGGATGTCCCTGGGATTCTGCTGTCCAGTTTTGGCTAGGGGACCCCTGGCCCTGGTTTCCCGCTTTGCTTCGCAGGGCTGAGGAGTGTCCTCGTCTGTGACACCTTGGCCACAGCATCCTGTGGGCACCCGTGGGAGTTGTTGGCTGGTTCTGCTACAGCTGCTGCCTTTCCGATGTCTGATGGAGCCTCTGGGAAGCCTCGCTGCTCCAGGCCTGCCCCGTGGTATCCCAGCTATTTGGCTGCGCTTAATGTGAGATCCCTCCTACAGCCTCTTCCAAGGAAAAAGACTATTTTTGGCTTCCAGCAAGGACGCCACCCTCAGCCCATCAGCATTTGAAGACAATCCCTTTTCTCCTCAGCCCTTCGTGGCATCCTCGGCCACATCTCGCTGCCCCAGGGCCTCCCGCGCATTGCGATGGGCTGCACCTCACAGGCTCAGGACACAGGGGGACCCCTTGGTGCCGCCGGGCGGGATTGCTGGTCCCCACAGCGCGGAGCTGCATCCCCAGCCTCCCTCCTGCTCTGCGATTGCTCGGGGCTCTGCCAGGCCCCAAGTTAGACGAGTTGTCGTGACCAATGGCCCACGTTGCGGTGTGGAAGGCCGGGGCTGCGGGGCCGCCGCTGTTGCCCTTGGCGAACGGGCGCCCGTGGCTCGCAGAGCCGGAGGGGCCGCGCGGAGCTGGTGCTGCCGCAGCTCGCCAGGCTCCGGCGGTGCCGCGCAGGGACCCCCCAAACGCAGCGAGGCCGGTGTGTCCCTGCGTGCCAGGCCTGTCCCTGCCCGTCCCCGGCCGACAGGCGGCAGTGCCGCATCTCGCCAGGGGACAGTGCCCGGGGACAGGCGGCCCCGCCAGGTGCCCCAGCACCCGGCACCTGCTGCCCTGGGGCGGCCTGGGCGCCGCAGCTCAGCCGCCACCGGGGCAGGGCGGCCTGGGCGCCTGGCAGCCGCGGCTGTGTGTGCCCGGCTCTGTGTTGTCCCCCTGGGAATGCCCATGGAGTTCCCTGCTCGCCCAAGTGCGGCTCGCGGTGCAGCCCGGCAGGGGCTCTGCTGCCCCAAGGCTGCCTGCAGAACCGAGGGGGAGCAGGAAGAGGATGCGCCATGGCTGCTATCCCTCTGCACGCCCCCCGGACAGCTCCCAAGGCTGGCAGCACCCCTCAGGACAAGCCAGCACCCAGTGAAAATGGGGACTCTTCAGGGACACCAACACCTGCACAGCAGAAACTTGTCATCGCTGATGGTCCTTCCTCATAGGCAGCCTTCCCGGACACCTGGGCCCATCGTGCTCAGCACAAGCCTTTGAGTCTGGTCAGTGTGAGTAAGTGAGGCCGGGATCCTCACTGCTATAACCATCACCCCATCCCAATGTCTGGGAAAGCCTGACCGAAAGGCCACCACTTCCATGTGCTTCATCACTGCTCATTGCCAGGAAAAGGTTAGTGTGGGGGGGGGCACCCCAATGCAGGGGGGTCTCTGGGGTGACCAGACAAGACCTTAGCAGTCACTCACAAAGAGCCTCTTCCTATGGGTGGCTCATACCGTTTGTTTGAATCCCCGTAGCAGCACTGTCTGCTGTCACTGGTGTGGGAACTGGAGAAGAGACAGCTGAAAAACCATTTCCCCCACTTAATCAGATGTGATCGTCTAGTGACGGCTGAACAGAGGGGCCTGGAGGGGGTCGTGGGCATAAGTTCCTCATCTACAAAAGCAAAGCAGGTCCCTGACCCATGTGCTGGTGCACATGTGGTGGGAGAGATCCTTGCTGGAGGCTGCACAGCACAAGTACTGGTGTTTCATGGTGGTTCAATATATTCACCTGGTCCTTGGCTGGCCACAGCATTCCTGGCGCAGGGCAGTGCTCGTGCAATGGTGAAGTCCCTCACTGCCGTAGCCAGGAGGAGCTTCCAGCGTGCCCAGCACCAGCTGCCCATGGTGCACATGGTGAAGACTCCTGCGAAGTCCCAGGTGGCCAAGCCCATGGGGTGGTCAGCGTGCCTGAATCCCTTGCTGAGGCCAGCAAATGGATGAGAGATACAGAGGAGGATGAAGGGGAGAAGACTGAAAAGTCGTGAAAAGGAGCAATAGAAAAAGAGGTCACAAGGAAGAAGCTCTGTTCCTGTCTGATCCTGAATGGGACAGAGAGTCCATGGAAAAACAGGTAGTACTAGGATTTGAATAAACCTTCCCTGAGAATACTGATGCCTGTTGGTAAGAGACGAATTTTGCTTATGGGCTCTGCCTTGTCAAGGAAACCGGAATGAAAGGTAGAGTTTGAGCCTGTGCACAGACTGAGCCAGACGCCTGGTAGCTAAATCCTGGCCCAAGGCATGGAGCTGCCCCCGCTCCTCTAAGACAAATTGCCCCCAGTCCTCCTGTGCATGTTGTTTTACACCAGTTTGGGCCCTGTGCGAAATCAATCGGCACCTTCCCTCTCTCGCTCCCAAACAGCAGTAAATCCCTGTGTTTGATCAGGAAGAAACAACACGCGACCTCTGCCCCGGGCCATGGCTGCCGCCATCCCTCGCTGCCCGGCCCGCCGGCCCCGCCGCGGCGGATGGTGCCGAACCGAGTTCCCGCGCAGCGCGGCGCAGCCCCACGGGGAATGAGGGCGTCACGGGCGGGTGCTGCCTCCCGCTTGGCCACGCAATGACTTCCCTCCATTGTGTCTCTCCTCCCTTGGGCGGCTTGTCCAATCTGCGGTCTCCCACCACCTCCCTCCCACTGGCTTCGTTGGCTGTTCCTCCTCTTTGGAGAGCTTCATTTCCGCCGCAGGGCTCAACGGGCTCCCCGGCATCGCGAGATCTTTCTTAGTTTCTCTGTCCTTCCATCAAGTCGGGCGCTTTGGGCAAGGCGGTCTGCAGAGGGGTCCCTCCCACGAATCCCCTGCCCTCCTCCGAGTCTGGTCTTGTTGGGACAGCTGGGATCTGTCCCAGGAAAGGGCTCGCTATGGTGGACATCTAGAAACTTCCCTGCCGGGGCACAACAGCTTTCAGCGAGGCCCTCTCAGCACCGCAGGCCCTGGACGAGCAGCAGCTGTGTGTGACTCCAGCCCTCGGATAGGGGAGAGCGGGGCTGGGGAGTGCACACGGGTGCCACCGAGCAGGAGTGCGGTGGCATACGGAGGCGCTTGGTGCTCCTGGTGCCAAATAGTGCTGGTGCCGCCTGGCACTGCACCTCACAGCATGACCTCGGGATTACTTCTTGACTGTCCATGCCTGGGAGACTGTCTGCATCCATGGGCACGTGCAGAATGCCCCATGTCAGGGCTCCGCTCTTGCCCAGGGACTCTGGCTCTGGCTGGGAGTGAAGTGGGTTTCTACTCAGCAACCACAAACTTGGAGGGAATGTGCTAAGCTGGGAGCTCCTCTCACGCACCTTGGCTTTGGAGAAGGTTACACTGTGGTTATTATGATTCCTTTAGCATGCACACCAAGGCATGTAGTCACAGGCCTTGTTTTTGCAGACGACAGTCTGGCAGAACGTGGAGGAAAATGCAATTCTTTCCTATGGCAGAGACAAATCTGAATTTGAGTGCGGTTGTGAAGGGAGAGCATTGCCTATATTTGTTCTGGGCTATCCTGTTTCTACCCACGAGACAGCAGGGCCTTAACCACTCATCTCCGACAGCCAAGAACGGAGCCTGGGCTTCCTCTCCCGCGACACCTTGCTGCCACCCAGCAAACAATCGGCTGGGTGTGCCGCATCCTCCCCATCCTCTCCCTGGCGGCCGCACGGCCTCCCCGCCTCGGCAGCTCGAGGGACGGAGGCTGCGCCGCCGAGAGCCGGGGCCGGGGTTGCGGACTGGCTGCTTGACCGCTCTGCATCCTATGTGTTGCTGCAGGAACGTTTTCTCCAGCCCCTTTCAAATAGCAAACCCAAACCCTAAGCGTTTTGTTTGCACAGTGGAAATGTGCAGTGTAGCCCCCTGTGTGCTGCTGTTGCGGGACCAGCTGCGGTAACGCGCTACCGCTGCAACGACCCAAAGCCAAGACATCCACGGAGGCAGGAGGCCGCCGTGCAGCTTCTGCAGGGAGGGGAAGCAGGAGGGCTGGGGGCTCAGCTGAGCAAGGGGACACACGGAGCCCACGGACTGCCTCTGCCCCAGAGAGTTTGGGAGACTCGACTGGAAATAATCTTGGGCAGCTCCGGCGCAGCGGCCGGGGACCCTGCAGTGCAGGAGGGCTCCCTGCACCACCGCCCGTGCTCGCCACGACAGCCGCTCGCCGCGACCACCTGAGCTGCAGGGGCCCGGGGCGGCAGGCGGGTCCCGGGCCCTCCGGCCGCGGCGGGAGCCCGGG
>NW_020455976.1:604935-611325 GCF_003342845.1 Nothoprocta perdicaria
GGCGGCCGGGGGCGCCCGGCGCGGGGGCCTCGGCCGCCCCCTCCCCCTGCAGCGAGCGGAATGGCTGAACATGTAGCAATAATGCCCCGGCATTCAGGCTGCCCGGCCCGGCCGGCCCTAATCAGCGGCCCGCGGACCCCCCTCTCTCCCCCTGCGCTCACAGAAAGGGGAACAAAACCCAGCACGTTTCTGCAGCCCCCGCGCATAAAGCGCCGGGCCTGGGCCTCAGTGGGGGGCAAAGCAGCCCGTCAATCTCGGCGCCGGGGCCCCTTTGTCCCTCGCCTCCCTGCCACACCTTTTGTTCCCGAATCCAATAAGCGCCTATTCCCGCTACCTTCCGCGGCGGCTCCTTTCAGCGCCGGCCCGGCGGCCACAATGGGCCGCTCCGCGCGGCGCGGCCCCATTCAGCGTCCTGGCACCAGCACAATCCGCGCGGGCCGCCCTGCCCGCGGGCACACGGCGCTGCGGGCCGCCCGCCGCCGCCACCGGCCCCGGGCACCGGCCCTGACCGCCGCCACCGGGCCCGGCCGCCGCCCATCGGGCCGCCCCGGCGCGGGCGAAGTAGGAGCGGGCGGAGGATATTGCACCTGGTTTATTGACTGACTCTGCGAGCTGGCAGTGACCGATACAGAGTAGATAGAGGGGCCGCGGGGACCCCGGCCCCGCCATCGGCTTTTTTTTTTTTTTTTTTCTTTTTCTAATTTTTGGGAATTTTTACAAGCAAAGCTGCGCCGCTGGCGAGGCGCTGGCAGCTCCGGCCCGGGCCGCACGCCCGTCGCGGCGTCACCTCGGGGGGCTCCGCGCGGCGGCAACGCTTCGCTGCGAGCTCGGGCTGCCCCGTCCTGCCGCTCCGCGCTGCCCCGCGCCGCTCCACCCGCCGCGGGCTCCCGCCGAGCCGCCCCCGCCGCCGCCTCCAGTTCGGGGCGCGGGCTCTAGTGCGCGATGTCACGGGGCTCGGCGGCCGGGCCCGCCTGTCCGCTCCCGGCCCTCAGTGCGTGCGGGCTACCAGGCCCGGATGCCCTGCAGTGCGCCCTGGCTGCACGAGGGCCCCGCCGCCGCCTGGTGCAGCGGCTGCCCCCCGCCGCCGAAGCCCCCCAGGCCGCCCACGTTCACGAAGGGGCCGGCGGCCGCGGCCGGGCTGCAGGCGGCCTGCACGGAGGCGCCGCCGGTGCCCGCCGGGTAGGTGCAGCCGTAGCCGGCGTTGTAGGAAGCGGCGTTGCCGTAGCCGTAGGCGGGGAAGCCGTTGTAGGAGTAGGGCCCGTTGTACGCGGAGCCGTAGCCCTGCGAGCCGCCGAGGCACGGCTTGCCGTCGCGGACGAGCACGGGCACGGCCACCCGGCGCGGCGGCGGCGGCGCCGCGGGGCCGCCCAGCTCCAGCGACTTGTCCTGCCGCTGCCGCTTGCACTTGTAGCGCCGGTTCTGGAACCAGATCTTCACCTGCGTCGAGGTGAGCTTGAGGCTGCTGGCCAGGTGCTCCCGCTCGGGCGCCGACAGGTAACGCTGCTGCTTGAAGCGCCGCTCCAGCTCGAAGACCTGCGCCTGCGAGAAGAGGACGCGCGGCTTCCTGCGGCTCCGCTGCTTCGGCCTCTCCGCCTCCTCCGGCTTCTCTGCCACCTCCATCGGCTTCTTCAGGACGCAGCTCTCTGCACGGGGGAGCACAGGTCACGGCTGCCCCTCACTGCTGCCCCCGGGACGGACCGATAGGCGGGAGACCCGCGCCGTGCGCGCCCGTCGGGGCACTGCGTCGCGGAGGCGGCGGCGCCGCCGGGAGCCGCCGGCGCTGGCCCCGCCGGTGTTCGCGAGGTGCCGGTTCGGGCGGAAGGGCCGCCTGCCGAGCTACGCACCGCACCGCAAGGCCGAGCCCCGGGCACCTGCTCCGCCGCCGCGTCTCTCCCGGAGGGACCCGCCGCAGCGGGCGCGGGTCAGGCCCGTGCCTCCCCGCTCCTTCCTCGCTACCCGGGAAGCTGCGGAGCGGGGGCCTGATCCGGCGGCTCCGGATCACGGCCCCGCGGCGGCGCTTCCCGGGACCGCGGCAAGCGGAGCTCGGGGCAGAGCGGCCGCCCGCTGACGGGCCGGTCCCCGCGCGAGGTGCCCAGGGCCGCCTCGGAGAACCGCAGCCAGCGGGCACGGGGCTGCAGCGAGAGAGCAGAGGCGAGAGAGGGACTCCGCGGGGTGCCTCTGCCGTCACGGCGGCTATGCCCGCGGGCCCGGGACGGCGCGGCGGGGCCAGGCTGGGGAGCGCGGCGGGGCCGATACTCACTTGGGTCGCGGGCCGTGAGGTCGAGCTCCTCTTCCGCGCCGGGCGCCTCGCAGGAGCCGCGCAGCGCAGCGTGCACGTAGTTCTCGGCAGAGATCCGTGCGTCGGGCTGCCCGCCGGCCGCTCCCATGGGGCTCAGGTAGGAGAGCTTCTCCTCCTCCTCTTCCTCCTCGCCGTCGGAGAAGCGGGCGCCGTCCGCTGCCGCCAGCAGGCAGGCGGCAGGATGGAAGTGGTGGTCCAGGTGGTGCGGGAGCTGGGCCGCATAGTGCGGGTCCTGCTGCTGCTCCAGGTTGAGGATGTCTTTGACAGAGAAGGGGGTGGAGGTGACGGGGCTCGGTAACATCATCGGGGCAGCGCGGGCGGCCAGGCGGTGCCGCGGGCCCGGCGGCGCTCGGGCTACGGCTCGGCGGGGAGCGCCGCGCGGGCGCGGGGGGAGCAGGCAGCGCGGAGAGACGAGGGGCCGCGCCTGCTCCCGTCTAAGTTGCCTCCATTAGCCCGGCGCTGGGGGTCTGCGTTTTGTTACAGCTTCTGCAGGGACAGCCAAGGGCTCAGGAGCCTCCTCTGCCCCGGGCCGGCACGTCACGGCGAGGAGGGGCCGGGGCCGGGGGCGGCCTCGCCATTGGAGGGAGGGGGAGGCTGAGCCGGCCCCCTGCCCGGCTCCGGCCGCCCGGCCAGAAATAGCAATGTATTAAGGGCGCGCTCGGGGCGGCCTCCTCCCCGCAGAGCGCCCCGCCGGCCCGAACCGGCACCCACCGGGCCGCGCAGAGCCCGCGGGCACCGTGCGCCGAGGTCGGGCACCGCGGAGAGAGCCGCGGCGGCCACCGCGCCTCGCAGTGCTAAGCACGTGTAGGTAGGTAGGGACCCCCGCCCCGGGCGCGGCCCGTTGGCCCCGGCCTTGAGAGGACCGAGCACGTGCAGCCCGGCCCGGCCGTCCAGCCCCGCTAGTGCCCTGCACTCCCACTGCCCCGGCCGCAACTGCCGCCCCGCGCCCCGGGGCTCCTCGGGCGCCTCGCAGCCTCGCGAGGTAGACTAGGCGGAGCCGCTAGCCTGTCCCGACACCACCGCTGCCCCCGCCGCTGCTCCTGTTCCCGGGCGGCCCTCGGCCCGCTCGGACCTCGCCAGAGCGGCGCGAAGGCGCCCGCTGAGAGGCGGCCGCTCCCCTGCCCGCGCCGCCGCGCTCCGATCCGGCCCCGCAGCGCAGCGTCCCGCAGGACAGACCGAACCGGGCCGGTGAGCGGCCCGAGACCGCGGCGCTGCGGGGCCGGCCCCGGAGCGCTACTCGGCGCCGTTCGGCGGCTCATTTCGTTTTCTTTCGTTTCCTTTCGTTTCCTTTCGTTTCTCCCCCCGGTAACAGGCGGGCAGCGGCTCCACGGAGCCTCCTGCGCCGCCAGTCCGGCTACTAAGGCACAGATCGAGCGCGGCATCGACCGCGAGCCCCGCAAGCTTCCCTGAGCCCCTGGTCGCGGCCCCGCGTCTCCGCACCGCCGAACGTACCGGTACGGCGGGCGGACGGTTCCGCGGCCCCGCGGAGGCGTCCCGCACTCCCCGGCGCCCCGAGCGGCCCCGAGTCGCCGAGACACAGGCCTGTCGCGCCGAGGGCCGGGCAGGAGATTCCCAAAACGAAATTTCGTTGTGATTAAAATGCTGCCGCCCCGCAGGGCTCGGAGCGGCGCCAAGGCGAGGCCACGGGGAGCCGGGCGCGCACGCCGGGCAGGTGAGTGTCCCGGAGCCGCGGCCGCGCCGGGGCCTTCTCAGCGCCTTTCTCGGGTCCTTACCGGGCGGCGGCTCCGCCATTTACCGCCTCCGTTGGTTTTCTCGTTTTCCTGGACCTCACTGCTCCACCCGCCCCGGAGAAAACCAATTACCGGCCGACCGCAGCCCGGGGCCTCTGTGCCGCGCCCTGCGCCGCTGCTCCGGCTCCCTCGGTACGGCGCCGGTTCCCGTTCTCGGCGGCGGGGCCGCCTGCCACTCCCCGCACCCGGCTGCTGGATCGCTCCCAGCCGCGCCACCGAGACCCCGTCGCGTTGAATCGCGGCGAGTCTTTCCCTGATCGTCGCTTTCCCCCTCCCGGTTGGTGCCGCCCAGAGCGCGACTGGTGCCGCCGGTGGGCCCTAGTGGCCGAGAAATCGGTCCGGTTTTCGACTTGCCGGTGCGCGCGGCTACCCGCCGCCGAGATAACGGCTAATGCCGTATCGGTGTAGCACCCGTCCGCAGATCGGGCTGCTGCAAAGCTCCGCAGCCGGCCTTGCCCGGGTCGGCCCGAGTGTGGCTGCCGGGACAGGCAGGACGGGGGCCCGGCGGTGCTTCGGGTTTTGAGACTTTTGCACGGGGCCCGACTCCCCAGGAGCGCCGCCGTGGGTGAGCAGGGACAGGGCTCCCTGTTCCAGAGCGGGGCGGCGGCACCGGGTGTTTCCGAGCCGAGCGCCGCGCTGCTCCGGTGATAGCAGGGATTAGGGGGGCACATGTGTCCCCATTGCCCCTGGGCGCCGCAGGGCCGTGCCGGGGCTCGCTCCGCAGCCCGGCCGGCTCTGCCTGCACTCCTTTTCCCCTCGGGCTCGCCCAGCGCCAGCTCGTTGCCGCCTGCAGCTGCAGCCCGGCCGGGCCCAGCGCCAGGTGCGGCCGGGAGGCCCGTGCAGCGCAGCGGGGAGGACCAGGCTCCCGGCTCGGCTCGGCGGCGCTACTTGTCCCGCCGGCGCCCCATCCCCGTGGCCAACGTGCCCGCCTCGAGCAGGCTCCGCTCCGCGCCCGCAGCCAGCGCTACGGTGCCCACGGGCCGCGGGTGGACAGAGCAGGCCGCAGCCAGGGGCGTCGCGGGCCTTTCCCAAGGGCACCTCATGCCCTGCCCGTATTCCTGGGCAGTGCTGGAATCAGCCCCTTCCCGGCCGACCGGTCTCGCCCCTCTCCGGTCCCTTGGGGAGCCGGGGGCATCGGGCCAGCCCCGCGGCGCCGACGGTCCCGAGGCCTCTTGGCCGAGTGGGAGCGGCGACTTCCCGCCCGCGGGTGCCGAGGGGAGCGGGACCGGCCGAAGCCGAGCGGGCCCGGCCGCACCGCAGCGCCGGCATAGCGAGCGGCTTCCCGAGAGCGGGGCGCTGCCGGTACCGGGCCAGCTGCACGCGGGGCCGCAATGCGAGGCGAATCGCGGCACCCAGGCCGGGCCTAGCTCGGTACCTGTCAGCGGGTGTCAGCGCCGGGATGCGGCTCCGGGGCTTTCCCAAGCTGACTGGGCCGGGGTCAGCGAGCTATTAATGGTTATTTTATTTATATCATTAGCGGCGTCCCCTGAGCTCTGTTTACAGCGGGGCCTTGTTGTCCCGGCCGCTCCTGCGCTCTGTTTAGACAGGGGATTATTGTAATGGATGGAGCTCGCTCTGCGGATGCTGCAGTGGAGCCAAGAGCCCCCCCGGCTGCGGGTGGGGGAGCTGCCCTACAGCGAGCGCGCCCATCGCGGCTGCCTGGCGAGGCTGCCCCGCAGCCCCCCCGGCCCGCGGGCCCCGGTAGCACGCGGCCGCGCCGGGAGGCCTCGCTCGGGGCGATGCTATCAGCCGCGCGGCCGCTAATTGCTCCATTAGTCTCGCGGGTGCCGAGTGCTGGAGCCGGCCCCGCGCTAATGGCCGTAAACAAACAAACACGCTAATCCGCCGTCGTCTCCGCGCCCGGCGGCTGCGGGGGAACAACGCGCAGAGCGGCGGTTCTGCCTCGGCGCTGGCGCCCCGGCCCGCTGCGAGGGGACCCGCATCCACCTGTCCCGCCGCTCCGGGGCGAGCTCCGCCGCGCCCGGCCGGGCCCTTCGCCGACGGGGCGGCCGCGGTGTCGGGACGAGGCCGCGTCGCCCCGCGCCGCCGGGAGCTGCCCCCCGCGCCCGGCTCTATTTACACAGAGCCTGCCCTTGTGTAAACGCTCTGCGCCATGGTTTATCTCAGGGCCCGTCTGTTTCTCGTTCTCTGTCAGCAGCGCCCGGTGAAGAATGGCCCTTTCCCAGGGGCTCGGCCCTGATTTATGTGAGAACCGCAGCGCGCCGGGGACGCCCCCGCACGGCGGGGCCGGGACGCGGCCCGGAGAGGCCGCCGGGCCCCGCGGCTCCAGCGCTGCGAGCGGACAGGGCCCCGTGCCGGCCCCCGACGTGCGCGGCCAGC
>NW_020455976.1:611520-629490 GCF_003342845.1 Nothoprocta perdicaria
GCCGCACAGCCCCGGTCCCGCCGTCCCCGTGTCGCCAGGCACGGAGACCTCCGCACCGTCGTTGGAAACTACTTTTATCCCAATTACGTTGCTTCCCTAGGGATCGCCATTTTATTTTATTTTATTTTATTTTATTTTATTTTATTTTATTTTATTTTATTTTATTTTATTTTATTTTATTTTATTTTATTTTATTTTATCCCCACACGGAGGACATGTCATCTTCACCCCCCGAGAAAGCTGAGCACCCCTGCCGATGGGCACTCTGCTCATTAGCTCACCCAGCTCCTTGCCGCCTAGCTCTACCAGCCTTGGACACCCTGGCCTGGCATTGCCAAGACTCATCTAAAGCCCAGTTTTGTGAGAAGGCTATCACGACAAATATCTGTTTTCGTTTGGTTGAATTGGTTTTGTTTCCCAATATTGAGCTGTGTTTGTATGAATTTTCTTGCTGTCTCTGGCACTGCTTTTGCTTTGCACTTCTTGTGGGAAGGTATGGTTTGGGAACATATCTCCCTCAAAAAGCATTGACCAGAAGGTGTATTTTTTTTTTCTGATGGTCAGTCCCAGACTGTTCTGTGTGCTGAGAAATGCTTGTTTCAAAGGTAGGAACTTGATTTCTTAGATTTGAGGGGTGCTGGGTACTGGTGGCTGTGTGTGGCATCCAGTGATTTGCACTTTGGTGGGGAAGAGCAGCTCAAGAAGACTGCAGGTCGCCACAGAAAGGAAATCTTAATAGCTTTGCACACCGAAAGGGAGGCTGCCCTTTATTAGTGCCAGCTGGACCTGGGAAGCAGAGCTTGACCCCACGTGTTGAGCTCAGCAAGAGCCAAATTGCAGGAGCAGGTAAAGGTCATCCCGTGTCTGAGGCAACGCAGGGTAGGAAACGTCAGTGCCAAGGACCCCCTCCTGCCTGCTTTTATTTGGCATCCCTTTCACACAAAGCACATCCAGGCTTCACAAAGCCACCCTGCTGCACGGCACAGCCCCGCGACTGTGCACGTGCGGAGAGGAGCAAAAGTCCTCTTCCTCCTTCCTCTGGAGAAGAATCTGTCATAAATCACAGCCTGCTGCTCGTGGGATGAGATGCTCCGGAGTCCAGGCTCCTGCGGGAAGAGAGCACCGCCAACATGTGTACACTGCCCTCTTCCCGCTCACGCAGCACAAAACCCACAGCCTTTCTCTGGGCGCCTTTGCTTCGTGCTTCCGCATCTGCCATCGCTACACGTTTGTGTTCGAGAGGTTAAGAACTAGGGCTGAAACTCATCCTTGTGCGGAGGCCCTGCACGAGGCTCATTCCCCACTTGCACCCGCAGGCCTGCGTACCGCTTGCAGCCCATAGGGCTTAAGTGCAACGTTAAGTGGACCCTGAGCCTCGTGCTGGCGGCCTGCCTGGCGCGGGGTTTCGGCTCGGAGGCCAGGCCTGCGGCTCTGAATCACGCGGAATCCTGCTGGAGTCAGCAGCTTTCGTCCTGCTCCTGCTGCAGCCAGCGGGCCAGTTCACACGAGAGTGGCAGGGTCAGGCTCTGTGTTTGCGTGTGCTGCAGAAAGTGGAACAATTAAGATTAAACCAATTAAATTTTAACAGGTCTGGAAAGCGTTTTATTACATAATAAACACCAGGGATTAGCCATGTCAGGGGTTGCTGTGTATATACACATACATCTATACACATATATATACTGCACAAAGCAGTTCCTGGCTGCCCATGGCACTTGATCCTCCTTGCTCAGGACCTCCTGCTCCTGCCATAGGGCCGGCCCTCTGATGATTGTGTGGTGCTGGGGGTGCAGCTGCAACACTGCAGGGAAACATCCCAGGGACAGCGTGTTTCCAAGCCCCAGTGAAGGCTTTTCCAGAAGATATTTTGCAGAGCGCTTGGGGGCTATTTCTACACGCGTCCTTTAGAGGCCCGGAAACCCTCACACTTCAGGACGTGCTTTGAAGAGCAAGCGGCCAGGCTGGGTCTGTGCGAGCTGGTGACATGTCTCGTCTTGGACACAGAGCTGATAAGTTCCCCTTGTTTCGGGCATCTGCCTGGCAGCCAGTCCCCACTTATCCGCCTGCTTAATCAAGATTGCCCTGGCTGCAAGCAGGGCTCGTTCCCATGTGGATGAGGTTATCCTCATGAACAGCCAGCCTCAGGAGCTGGTAAATATGCACCCAAAATGGCATCTAACCCTAAGGTTTCAGGCTCTTTTCTAGATAACCAGATTTATTGGCTTTTGGGTGCTCCCAGGAGCACACATGTGGTGCATCGTGCGTGGTAGTCACCTCTCCGCAACGGTGCTTGCTCCGATTTACCTGCGGATCCCAAGGAGCAAGTCCCCTGCCGGGGCAGGTGAGCCCAAACACCGCAGCCGGTGTTTCTCTGGAAAGAGCCCTGGTGGTCTGGTCTTGCAGCAGTCTGGAAAGGGACCGGCTGCTGCGGGTGGGATTATGGAGAGCTCATGGGCAGAGAAGGGAAGCCCTTGGAGACCCGGCCTCCCTGGCCAGGTCTTGTGGCTGGCAAAGTTCACTGGGAGCATGAGCTCAGACTGTGCATTTTTGGTAAACACCCAGTCTCCCTTATTGCTTTAGCACAGCTCTCTCTCCACATTTTGCCACTGCTGCTCATGCTGCTTTCTCCTCCTCGCTCATGGCCGTGGTATAAATAGAGCGGCCCCCGAGTCCCGCAAGCAGCCAGGCAGGTGGGAGGGAGGTTTGGACGTTGCTCTCGGTAGTTTATCTGCGAGCTCGCCTAACGAACACTGCCTGTAATTACCCAGCCGCAGTTGTTAGTGTGTCCCAATGAATCAGAGCTTTCTAACAACAACTCCAGCTAGAAACATAAACTGTTTTTCTCTCTTGGAGTGGAGGCTCGAGAGAGGATTCCTAATTGTTCTCGTCCCTTCTGGGGCCGCTCGGGGATTATCCCGCACCGGCGTCTTTCCAGGCAGTTTGCAGTGTATCAGCAGGCTCTCTGCCAGACCCAAGGGAAAGGGAACTTGGTTTTCCACATCTTAATCCCCCTGCCACCCTTCTTAGACTGCCAAGGAAGAATGCGGATCAGGATCCATTTGCCCTCCTGTGGTTTTGCCTTGGGTTTGTCCCTCCTGGATGGCCCTGCCATAGAGGTACCAGGACCTGCATCCTGCTGTTGTTCCCTTCCTGGCTTTGCTGGAGGGTGCTGGGGGACTCCAAGGGGAGCACAGGCGGCCGCTCGCCCGCCCCCCATGCGCTGCCACCCACCCCGGGACGCCATCCCGCTTGGGAGAGCCGGAGCCGTGTCCTTGTGCCGACCTTCGCCTGACCTTCCAGGAAGGTCCGCGAGGGCCCGGGGAAGGCGCTCGCATTGTGCAGCCCCAGGGTTTCCAGGGAATTAGTCAGCGGGCTGGAATTGTGCTCTGCGCCTGTGACCCCCCCGCCGCCAGCGCCGCCGCTCCCATCGCCGGAGCCGGACCGGTCCAAGAGATATGTTGCCAGGGTGACAGCGAGGTGTGATGGATGGACAGAGAGTGGCTGCGGAGTGGCAGGGCCGCTGGTCACTAACCCAGCGCTGTGTTTACAAGAAGGAAGAGGCTGTTTCCTGGAGGGAACATAATGCAGCGCTAAAAAAGGCAGGGGAAATACATCATGCGGGGAGCGCGCGGCCCCGGCAGCGCGGGGAGGGAGGGCCGCCGCGGAGCCCGCGCCGAGGCAGCCGCCAGGTCAAGGTGCCTTTGACAGGGGCCTTTTTTATAGGCCATTTGCGTGAGAGCTCGCTGCTGCTTCTCTGCAGCCCCGACAGCGGCCCGAGGCCCGGCCGGGGCTCCGGGAGGGTCTCACCTCCGCTGCCGCTTCCCAGCCCTTCGGCTCGGGAGCCGCTGATTTATTTGGCAAATAAATAACCGCCGCTGACTATTGTTCAGAGTGACAGTCGCTGCGGGCCGGAGCGGGTCCGTGTCCCGCCGGGAGGTGTCAGCTTCACACATGGGCGTGCGGGATAAACCTCCGGCTCCCGGGCACGCTCCCACCTGGAGCGGAGCCGCTGCTGTCCACCTCGCGTCCCGGTATTGCCGGCCTCCCTCACCCAGCTCATCCGAGAGCCGCAGGAAGCTCCAGATACTTCCCGGCAAAGCGATTCTAGCAAAAAATTCAAGAAGGGACCATTGCAAATGAAAAAGCAAAATCTCCTACCCTCATTTTTGCTCATTTTTACACTATTTTTTTATGCAGTCACAGATTGTTTCTGTTTAACCTGAGCAAACATAAATATTCTGATTTTTTTTTCTCCTTTTTTTCTTTTTTATTCCTATTGCCCTGCAATCACTAAGTGATACTGCGCTTAGGCATTCCTTTTTTATTTTTTCCCCTAAAGTTGCAAAGCTCTAAAATGTGACAGACGGCATAGGAAGAAAAGATGAGAAAACAGGGAAGGAAATCCACTGCAAACGTCAGGCATTCCTCAAGCCGCTTCTAGGCAGGGGAGAAAAAGAAGACAATGAGAACATAAAAACATGTTGTTTCCAAAATTTGAGCAGCTTTTTGGTTTATCAAAACTGAAATAAAAATTAAAACCTCTTTAAAAAAAAGTTTCAAAGTGTCCTATTGTAAAGCTAAATTAAAAACGCCTGTTTTCCATGCAGTAGCTTTCAATCAAATTTGTTTTGGACAAGAAAATTCTCTGTAATTTTTGTAACCCGTATTTCACATTGTTAATAATAATAATAATTGTTATTATAATTATTATTCTGCTTTATAGTAATAGTAACAAAAATGCTTAATTTGCTCTTTTGCATCAAGTATCTGCATTTGGGTGCTCTCCTCATTGCCGTGGGACTAGTTTTTTTCTTTCAAGGAGAGGTTCATTTTTGGCCAATGTTTTTGATTTTCCTTTTTTTTTTCTTCAGAGGAATATTTTGTCTTTGGTGTTTTTCGTACTTCCCCTTTTCTAATTCATGCAAATAGCGGCTCGCGCACAAATTCCTTAATGAGTTTAACATTAATCAGTTAATAAACCTTTTTTTTTTTGCTGCACAGCATGATCGCTATCTGAAAACCACTTTCTTAAGTATTTGACGGGTATTTGTATATTTAGTATTTGCATAGCTCTAAGTGACTTTTAATATGTGGTTCTTTTACTCAGTTGAAGTTCAAATTGGCCGACTCGCACACGCTTACATTTGAATTTTCTTTTAGTTCAGATTTTATCCAATGTGCTGGATGACTTTAAAAAAAAAAAAAAGAAAAAAAAAAAGAAAAAACTCGTATTTCATTTACTTAGTTTGTCTGGCATTTCCACTCTAGCTCCTGGAGCAGGGGAGAGCCATTCACCTCAATGGGCGCTCCCCCGTGGGCAGTCCCTAGGAGCGTGTGCGGGAATTGCTGCTGCCCCGGCCCACCGCCGTGCGCGGCTAATTCCAGGAGCCCGAATCCCGGCCCGTGGCTGGCACCGCTCGGGCTGCAGCGCCCCGGCGCTCACACGCCACGCAGCCGCCGTGTTTTCCCATGCTGTTTATTAATGCATTTATTATCATTCCCTTATTACACAGACTCTGCTGCAGCTTCTGCATTTGCATTAGCCCCTTCCTGTGTCTACCCGCCTTATTATTCCCCTCTTGTTTTAGCCTGGAAGGAGGTTTTTAAGCGTCCCTTTGGCTCAGCCACCTTGGGCACGCTCATCCCTCCCTCGCCATTCCGAGGGCTGGGATATTTGCTCCATCTCCTCACGAGTGTGACACTGACGGAGCCGGGATGACTCTGCTCGCCCATGTCTGCAGTGCAGCACCTTCTCGCCCAGCTGAGTGGCCCCTTATGCTCTTGAGTCAATCCTGGGGCCTGGCCGGTTGGCTTTGCCTGGACAGGGGGATGCGTGGAGCATCACCTAGCTGCTGGGCCTGGTGGGATCACTTGGTTTGCAGGTTTGGGGGGCTCTTGTGCCTGGTTTGCACGGGGAGCACTGAGCTCAGCGCCCACCAGCCTTGGTGGCCGAGTCCGGCCGTCCACCCGGCGCAGCCCCGGGTCTTTTCCGCCACCAGGAGCCTCCCGCGCTGCGAGAGGGAAGCGGGTGCCCACGCTGCGTGCGGGGACCCGGTCACAACCCCAGCGCAGGGGAGGAGGTCGGGCCCGGCCTCCCACCCTTTCCTTCTGGGGGGCCACGCGGCGCGGAGTCTGTCCCGCGCTGGCGCTTTCCGGCTCTCTGTGAGAACGTTCGGTCTGTGGCTCCTTCATTGACTTTGAAGAATGTCCCTTTATTCACAATGTTATTTCCTTTAATCACTGTGGGGTTGCAGGAAGTCTTCTTGGAAAATTATTTCAGATTGGCTGGAATCACCGTACTGCTGCAGGGATGGAAAACTCACTTGAACTTGTTTTTATTTTACCTTAAAAAGTCACTGTCCCCAGAAAGCTCAGATGATTTTGGATAAACATGTGAGTTCCAAGGGTTTTGTTGTTGTTGAACTGTTTTCTTCTCCATTTTCTTTCTGCAAAACGAACCTCAGTATCTTTCCAAGTTCCTGAGATTTGCTCAAGACCAGGGGTGCAGAGTTGAAGGGGGAAAAAAAAAATGGGACATTTGCATAAACAGGTTTGAAGACAGGCAAATACATCATTAAGGATCACCATATGTGAGTAGAGATAATGACGCGATGAGACGTCTTGAACTGTCTGTTAGGAGCTAAAACAACCAAATTTTTGTCTACTTGAGGATAGCTCTGTTTGCCAATATAGGAGAAAAAAAGGAGATATGCTATATCTTTAGTTTTGCAGAACTTTAGTCGTGCTTCCATGTGAAACCTGTATGAATAAGGGGGAGGAATATGGCCTAGATGCCTTGGTGGCCAGTTGGGAGCACAGTTCACTGGGAAATGGTGTGCAAGCTGGGCCTAAGCATCACACGGCATCTCCTCTGGATCAATGCTTTATCAATGGATTTTACCAGTTGCATCAGGTTCTACCAGCCTAGTAGAGCCTGTAAGAGTAGAATTTAGATTTTGTTGCCAATTTGAAAGAATCTGAAATAAAACTGAATGAAAGAACAGATATAAGGCCTTCCAAATGGTTGAGAAAAATCAACCGTGCAAGTACTCTCTGGGAATGAGCAAGAATGGTCTATGGAAAAGTAGCTGGAGGTGAAAGTGGGTCCCAAAGGGAACAGGAGCCGGCAGTACAGTGCTGAGAGGAGCAGAATCAGACTGGGACATACAAATAAGGTGTCTGCAAGACACCTGATGCAATCCTAATGCACTTGCAAAGAGCTGTCTAGAGTGCCGAGTCCCACTTTGGACACAGTATTTCATGTCGTGGATCTTGGAGAAAGCCTGGGGAAAAACAACTGGAAATTCAGAAAACATGACATACTGGAGAAGGCTGAAGGACCAGGGTTGCTTAGTGTCAAGAAGAGAAGACTGCAGGGAAATAAGATAAAAGTCTTCAAATACGTAAAGTGTTACTACAAAGCAAGAGATAATGGGCTATTTTTTATTTTCAGGGCAGATAGAATAAGAAGCCACAGGCTTTCACTGCAGTGACTGCGGCAAAGGAAGATTAAAACTAGTTTTTCTTGGAAGCTGTCTACCACTAGAAGCGTCTTCTAGGAAGAGCTTAGACAAAAGCTCCACCAGGAAGAGTTTGGAAAGCGTCCGCCTCCTCCTGGGGCAGGCAGACAGGCTAGGTGACCTTTCCAGAGCCTTCCAGGCTTATTTTCTATAATCCTGTGAGCACAGATACTAGAAAGAGAGAAGAACATTTTGCCTCCAGCCAGTCTACTCAGGACTGGTCCTTGCCAAGTGTGTTCCTTCAGTTGCAAATGCCATCCAAGGCGAGTTTCCATCATTTCCATCACCTTCCTTTGTTATTTACTCTTGAGCAATCTTCCTTTGTTATTTACTCTTAACCCTTTTTTATTTTTTTTTTTAAATCCGTTCTTTTGCCCATTTCTGTCCCTCTCTGCATTCCTGTGTTTCCTTGAATGATCATAAGCCTTGAGCAGTTCCTGCCAAGTCGCACATGGAGAAACCTTCTCTTCCCCCCCTTTCCCTGCTATGCCTCCATGGGGGACCCAAGCGCACCCCAAAGCAGACACGTCCGGGTGCACGAACGTGTCTGGCGACAGACTCAGGCCAGCTCCTGGTTTCCCTCCCGCTGCTCCGCTCTGGGTTGGGTGTTTTCCTGTTTGTGGGACAGGACTGCAAGCCATTGCCCCCCTCCCTCCGTGGCTCTGCAGATGTCAGCTGGTTGGTGTTTATGCTGAGTTCATGTGGCGTGGGTTTTTGTACGTGTGTTAGCAACGCGCTGGATTTTTGCTCCCAATGATTAAGATAGAAATTAGCCGTTAGGGAACTCACTCTGATCTCCCTGAGCATTTTGTCTAGTTGCTCATTTTGGATCCTAAGAACCTGGGTTTTGGCTAACACAGAAAAGCACCTGGTCTGGAGAAGAGAGGGGGTTCATGGTTTTGTCTTTTTTTAATGGTTAATCAGCATTGCTCAGAAAATGTATGTCTTATTTCTTATGCAGGTTTGTCTAACTTTTAATCTCCAGCCGCTGATTCTACCTTTTTTTTGGCTGGAACAAAAACACTCTAGCACAGGGTATTTTCTTATGAGAATAATTGCACATAGCAGTCAAATTTCTTGAGCTTTTTTAAAAAAGAAAACAGGTTGAGCTTGATCCTGCCACTGTGGGGTGCGTTCTCCTGCCTTGTGTTTTTTTCTGTGGCTTTTTTCTGCACCCTCTCTCATTTCACAGAATAATTTCGGCCTCGGGACCTCTGTGGCACTCCAGCCCGCTTGTTGGGCCTTGGCAGTCAGATTTTGGAAATCTTTAAAGATGGAGATCCCACCGTCTCCTGGCCCCTGTGTCAGTGCCACGCTCAATTTTTACCCCACCTTGTCATGCCCCCTTCCAGTCCATCTCCCCTTTGTGGCTGCAAGGATGCTGTGGGAGACCATGCAAAGCCTTGACATGGTAGGTCAAGGTTGGCTTCCCAATGCTATGCTCCGGTTTAAAGCTCTATCCAGTAACTCCTCTTTACCGCTCTCCCTCCTATCCTATCCAAGACAGAATTTGCCCCTTTTTTCCTAGCATCAGGCTTCTGTCTGACACTCATCCCTGTGACTCCACACGCTGCTCAGAGCCAGAGCTCAGCGTTGTCCTGTGCTGCCCAGAGGGACACGTCACTTTGCCGAAACATCTAATGTTTCGTTTGTCTTGCTCAGAATAGATCAGCAGGTGAGCTTGTCTTCTCTTTCACGCATTGAACTGCAGCAGATGCTGCCAGGCAGAGTCATGCTGGCTCTCGGATCACATGAGGTTGTGTTGGATACTCAGAGTTTAGCGCTAATCCTTGAGAGACGCTTTCAGACACTGTCCCAGTGACAGTTCCCTGCTGAGAAAAACTTTTGGGGCCCCGTTAAATTGTATTTAATGTATGTAAATGCCAATGGCATTATATAGCACTAATATTTGATTAGAAAATTGTGCGGAGCTAAGTTAAGCACCTTGCAGAAAATCTAAGCACAGGAGCATTTATTCACCTTAATGAGGTGAATAAAGAAATAAATAAAGTGAGCCTTAATGCTCACTGTTTCTGTGTGACCATTGCTTTGGATTCTCTAGGCTGTTTGAGTTCATGCTGCAGTCTCACATCCAAGCCTATTCCCAATTTTCTAGCAAGACTTCCTCAGAAGATCGTATTAAGACAGCTATGGAGGAATAGCATCTTCACCATATATGGCTCACTTCATGCTCAGTTTGTGTGTGACTGGCAGTATATATTATATTGCAATCTGAATGCCGCCAGCTGTTCAGCAGGGAACGACAATTGCCTGGTCCAGCAAGGCTGCAATATCCATAGAAGCCCAGAAGCCAGGGCTGGCCCTGCTCTTGGGATGGGTGCCCTCTGGCCAGACCTCCAGTCTTCCTCCCATGCAACCCCAGAACTGGACATGTTTGGCCTTTACAGTGCAAATGACTGCTGCAAGATTTATGTCTGTTTTTCTACATCATAGCATTTCAAGAGTCTAATTGCAAGGAGACACAAGCATTTTATCTCTGAGCCTGGCCAAAGATCTGATGCTTCAGTGCCCTGGCAGACCTCTGTGGGTATAGTTTTGGAGAGCACGCCGTTTGTATTCTCACACAAGTTCACCAAAGACAAATCCTTGCCAAAGCTTGGGGAAGAGTGAGGATTCTAGCACTAGTTTCCTTCAACCATCTTTGCTTAGTTTTGTGCCCCATTCTGTGGCGGTGCCGCTCTCTCGTTCCTGCAGTGCACGAGCCGCAGCTCTGTGAGGGCTGGTGGTGGGATGTGGCTCTGGTTTAGCCTTAGTCTCTGCTGGTGCATGGGTGGGTGCAAAGATGATAGTGTGACACGTGCACACAGGGTTTGGGCCAGCAGACCCTAGGACTGTGGGTCTTGGGCTCTCTCAAGCCAGTTAACTCCCCAGGTGTCAGAGGGCATCACCATGTGCCACCACAGAGGGCAGTTTCCATGCACCCAAGCAAATCAGCTCCCTGAAACATACCCAGACGTGCTGGGGGCTCTTTAATGGCTGGGCAGCGAGGACAGACCTGCTTCCAGGTCTCCTCTCATGACATCCTGCCGAGTCCCCTTCCCGCACTAATCTTGTCATTCTATCCAAAACAATTATGGAGGCCTTGTTGTTTTTGGCACAGTCCTTTATTTACAAATCCCATCCTGCTTATAGCTCATGGTTTCATTATCCTCTAGATGTTTACAGAGCTCTCTTTCTTAATATTTGTGCCATTATTTTACTAGGGACCCGGGTGAGACTTTCCAGACAGTAATTGTCTGGCTCATCCTCTCCCCACAAACTCTTTCTGAAGAACTGCCTATTTCCGTGCTGTCCCATGAGGCCTTCCCTGGGCACCCTTCAGGGCAAGGATGGGTGCAGACTGTGGGCAGTAGCTCCTGTGCCCCAAGGAACCTCTTTCCTGTGACTTTGCAGTTCCTTGGACTTAGTCGCTGTCTATCCATAATGGTTGGCCTCCAGTCCTTATAGTCTTTGACTGGCTCTTCATTTTCCTTTTTTTAAGTATGCCTTTGTCCAGATGGCACATGGAGCAGCTGCTGAAGACAGAAGGTACCCCTTTCTCTTTCCTTCTGCATTACTGTGTCCCTCCATCTCCTCTGAGAGCTGGATCCTGTTGCCCTGGCAAATGCCCCCTTCTACCTCCCTTCTCTTCCCCTTCCCTGGTGCTTATGAGAGCCTGACTGGGTCCAGCCCAGCTGGGGGCTGTTTCCTGCACTGGTCCCCATGGGGATCTGCTGCCAGGGAAGCATCTTGGCATTCCTGGGTGCCCCAGCGGGCCCCTGGGTGGTCCTGGAGAGTCCCTGCTGGGCAGGAGCAGGCAGGTCCTTCCTTGCTCCATTTGCCTCCCTCTGCCCTACTGAGCAGCTGGAGGCTTGGACAGGACCTGGAGAGACCTGCTAATTCCCCTGCCCAGCTGGGACCAGGATGCATGGCCAGAGCGTTCTCTGCTCTGGCTTTTCCAGTGGCCAGGCCAGAGAAGGACACTGGTGTGTGGCTGTGGCCTTGGGGTGCCCCTCCATGGGCTGGGGTGCCTGTCCTGGGAAGGTAAGTGGGGGCAAAGCAGCCGCTGGGTCTGCAGTGCCATTAGCGTGGTGCAGGCTTGAGCGGCTGCCTAATCCTGCACCTCGCTCTGCGGCTCGTTCCTGCCCGTGGGCTGTCTGTCCCAGGGTCTTGTTTAGCCTTCTTTGCTGCAATATCTCACAGTCTTTAATCTGCTTATCCGCGTAACCCTGCTATAAGGTAAAGGGTAGTTATCCTCGTTTCAGAGGTAGGGAACTGAAGTGATTCTTTTCAAATGCAGATTAGTGCTTAATGATGCAGAGATAAAGATTTTAAAAACATGCCTGAGACAACAGCCATAAGACATGCAACCGAGCTGGGTGTTTCTGCACATCCCATTAAACACCTCCGTCTTTTCCAGCTGCTACTGTCCTGGGGCAGATCTGGCCCAGCAGACAGGGCTCGAGAGACCCACGCAGGGAGCCTGTGGAAGAGCACGGTGCGGAGGCCGGGGATGTGGAGGCCAGGGATGCTCAGCGCTCCTGCAAGCCCATCTGCCTCTGCAACAGGGGCCGACATCGGGTGCCTGGTTCAGTTTTCCAGGCTGGGTGTGCGAGGTGATGCGGGAGCCTCCATCCCAAGCCCGCGGTGCAGCCTGAGCTCCCCAGGGAGCTGGGAGCCTCTGCTGCACTGAGAAACAAAAACAAACTGCACTGGTGCTGTGAGTGCGTGCGTAGCAATGCAAGGAAGGGAGTAAGGGTGAGCACTTGCTTTCCCAGGCCAGGCCTGGACATTGTCCGGGCCCTAGATGAACTTTGTTTTTATTTACGAGGTGGTGAGCGTGCAGATTGCCTCTGTCCCTGCAACGAACGTGAAGGGAGAACAACAGCCAGGGACATTCCTTGCTGTCACTGTCCAGGCCACTGACCACTGCACCAGACCTGCTTAAGAAGTGGAGCGTGTGCTCCCGGGGCACGATGCTGGCGGGAGGCACCTCGGGCCGTGCCGTCACCTCCCCAGCTCCTTCCCGTGGCTCTCCTGGGGGTTTCGTGCGGGTCTCGCTGGGATATCGTGCACAGCTCCTGGGAATTGTTGCTGCGCTTGTGGGAATGCCGCGGCTCGGGCTGCGGAGAGGTCAGTGCCTTTGTCTTGCTGCAGGGAGTTTATCTCTGTGGATCTTGCCTGGTTTCCTGGGTCAGGCTTCACCTCCCGTGTTATCGGCAAGCGCAGGAACAGCCCGCTGCCGCGCCGGGCTGCGGAGGCACCTCCCGACCCGCTGCGGGGCGGCGCTCCCACCGCCCGCCACGTGCACGGGTGCCCCCCGGGCACCGCGCCGCCCCGCGATGCCCGGCCCCACGCGCCTTCCTCCCGGGACTCAGCTGCTCCCCTATCCCAAATGCCCGGAAGGGACAGATCCCCCCAGCAGTGCTGGTGACACCGGCTTCCCCTTTCCCCGGGGCCGCCTGGTCCCGGCGTGTCCTCCCCTTCCCAGCAGCTCCTGCCGGACCCCTCCAGCTGTGTCTGCAAACCCAAACCATTAGCATTTCCTGTTCAAACATTTCCAATAAATAAATGGAGACATCATGCCACAAGCCCGCGAGTGACCCAGAGGCGGGTCTGAGGCCGGGATGGACACGACCACCCAGCGCCCGACCCCCTGGCTGGGCGCCAGCGCTGCCTTTGTTTGAATTCCCGGGTGACTAAGCGCTCGGCTGACGCCAGCCACAACGCGGCAAGAAATTATTTTTGATATTAAATAAATTGTTTTCAGTAAATCCGCTGCTTCACCAGGGTCCAGAGGCTACCCGTGGCACGGGGGTCCCCGCGGGGCGCCGGCAGTGGGAGTCTCCTCTCGCTGGCCTCAAGTGGCCGTGCGGGGGCACCCGCAGCGCCCCGAGGCCTCCGCGCTGGGACCGGCTGGGCCTGTCCCCGCAGCCCCGCGGCTGCGGCACGTCCCGTGTCCTGGCGGGCACCCTCTCTTGCAAGTGCCACGGGGATGAGCCCCAGGGAAGGGTGAGAGCGACGTGCGGTGGGAGGTGGGACTCTGTCACTGTGTTGAGATGACCCCAAAGCAGCTTCGGCTGTGCAAAAGGCCGTGCCTTGATGGAGCAGCCCCTCTCCTGCTTCGGGGATGCTCCAGGATTTACAGCCCAGTCTTTGAGTCTGCTTGGTCTCTCATTGACACCGTTAGGAAACCTCCATCTTAATGTCCAGAGTGACAGGATGCAGCGTCAGGATGTTGGATTCAGCTTTTGCAGCCCCTTAGTATGGGGTGCAGGGATCTGCCAGCAGGTGCCAAAGGGAAAATTAGACCTCAGGTTTCCTGAGTCCCACCAGCTCATCCTTTGGCAAGGACATGGATCAGACCTTGCCTGCTCCTCTCCAGGTAGGGAGCTATGCTCCTCCAGGGACATCCTCAGGACAAGCAGACCCTGAGATGATGAGCACGACTATGTGGCAGGTCCCGACAGATCCATGCTTCGAGATGGGGCTTAGAGGCCCTCTGGAGTGTCCATGCAACAATAAATCACAACAACAACCCTGAGAAAGCAGGTCGAGAAACCAGCAGAAGGAAGGCAGAGTGTGAAGGACAACCCAGCGAGCCAGCCTGAGGAAGGGCCAGTATTGTGTAGCCGAGAGGATTTTTACTTTCAGGACATTAAGAACATCTTTGTTTCAGAAATGACAGTTGAAACTACACCATCCTACATTACCTTCAGGAGGTATAACGCCAAATCCCACGTTCAGGATAAATCTGGTGGGTTTTGTCAAGTAACTGAAGGAATACTCCAGGAATGCTATTTCCCTGCAGGACTGGGGCAGGTTTCTGCCCTGAGCACTGCTATAGACCTGGCATGAGCGCATCGGAGACACGCTTGTTATTCACGGGAACGTGTAGGCCTTGTCCTCACAGCTTTACATCACTCATGGGCTTTCAGCTGGACGCAGAGAAGGTGGCTTTGGAGCTAACCAAGCTTTTTCATGGTGAGGATTAGGAAAAATGCCAGGAGTAGACTTTCCAATACATTATTTTTTCATTGGAAAATTATGTTTTGCTGAAGCCAAATCGTCCTGCAGGAACGAGTTGTCTTAAGCAAAATTTTGCTCTTGAAATTTTCTGAAGTGTTTGGAGGCTGAAATATTTTCTGAAGGAGAACATTCAGATGGCCCATCCCAGAAGAACTGCTCAGGTGGTAAAGTGCCACCTTCCAGCACTACAGCATTCCGGGAAATGAAAAGCAAATTCACATTTTAGAGGTTTTGTTTTATGGAGAAACTTATATATATATACACACATTTTTTTTTTCTGAATTATACTAAATGAACATTTTTGGTCTCTCTCTTGGTATAGGTGAAGCCCCTGTTGCTCCCACCTGCAGCATGGAAGGGGGAGACGCGTGTGTGTGATTTTGCCCTGCCTGGGGGCAGGTGGCTGCAGTGCTGCCGCCCGTCACAGGGGTGCTAGTGTGGGCAGGGTCCTACAGAGCAGCGCTGGGGACCCCCCGGCACCCGAGCGGTGCCCCTCGGTGGGGCCCTTGTCCCCAGCAGGGCTGGGTGCCATCAGCACGTGGAGGTGCTGACAGATGGACCCGGAGAGGGGCCGCCCGGGGCCGGAAACTCCTGATCCCTCTTTATCTGCCCCTCAGCCTGCTCTCTCATCTCCCGTCACGCTCTCTGTCTCGCCTGGTATCTCACGCTCCTTCTCCCTCGCCCCGCCGGGCTGAGGGGGCGGCCCCAGTGCCCCGCTCCTGGCCGTGGGGCTGCTCGCTGTCCCTGGTGTCCCTGCAGCTCCTGGCCATGGGGCTGCTCAGTGTCCCTGGTGTCCCTGCAGCTCCTGGCCATGGGGCTGCTCGCTGTCCCTGGTGTCCCTGCAGCTCCTGGCCATGGGGCTGGCCTGCTCGCTGTCCCTAGTGTCCCTGCAGCTCCCGGCCATGGGGCTGCTCGCTGTCCCTGGTGTCCCTTCAGGATGGGGATCTGCGGCCTTGGGGCTGCTTCCAAGAGTGACCACAGGAGCCGCGACAGGGTCTGGGTCAGGGCCTTGCTCCTCGGGGCTCAGCTGCTCAGCAGCTGCAGGCGTCGCTGAAGGTGTCCCCAGCGTGTCACCGCCTCAGCCGCTGCCTGTGGCACTCCATCCCACAGTGCCTGTGGCACTCCATCTGGATGGAGCCAGAACAGGCTCCATCCAGGCTTGGCAGTGCCACCTTCCTCGTGTGTGCAGGCTGTCCCAGGTCAGGGGCTCAAGAGCAACTGTGGATCTACCCTGCGGTTTTGCTCGGCCCCCTGCTTCCCTGTTGTCCCTTTGCAAACCCGTTTCCCCAGCTGGTCGGAGTGGTGGCGGGGGCCAGGGGGGTCGGGATCCAGAGTTAATGTAGCTGCCCCGAAACATGCTGCCAGAGATCAGCTAATCTGATAATTACAGCAACAAAAGCCATTTAGACAAACCATGACCTGACCCCGGGAGCTTGGAATGAAAACATTTTACCCTCCTCTGTCTGGATCCTGCGCTGAGAAAACAGCTGTATTCGGAGGAGCGCTGGGAAAGCAAGTCCTGCGCGCAGCGCCCGCCGGGGCCGTCACTGCGCCTGGAGCCCGGGAGCTCCTCGGGACGGGACCTTGCGGTGCTCCCGGCGCGGGGCCGCACCGCGAGGATGAGCATGGGCTGGAGCTGGGAGCAGCGCCAGGGGGACATCGCGAGGGAGGCGCAGGGGAGCAAGCAAGCGGGTGATACCGCCGCAGAAGCCGCCAGCGGCTCCAGCGAGGGCACGCGGGTGCCCCGGGGTGGCGCTGAGCCGCCCGGGCCGCTGGCTGCCCCCGGGGCCGCGCGCCGTGGCGCTGGGCGGCAGGTGCTCGCCGGCCCCGGTGGTGGCGGCAGCCTCTGTGCAGGCAGCGCAGATGAAAGCGCAGGGCTGGAGGCGGCTCGGCGGGGCAGAGCTGCTCCACACGGCTGCCTCCTGCTCTCTGTCTGGTCCCAGAGCCAGCTCCGCACCGCGCAGCCCAGGGGACACGGAGTGGCCCTGCAGGCCGCTCCTGCCGCATCTGCTCCGGCCTCCGCACTGGCCTTGCCCCCAGGCAGGCAGCACCGGCCCTGCCGAGTCTGTGTCCCCAAGGATGCGCAGGCTGCTGAGCTGGGGAAACCCAGCTCAGCAAGAGGCACCTCGTGGTGCCACGTGTCCTGCTCGGGGCACCCGGTGTCCCCAGGGGACCATGCGGCCTCCCTGCTTCCCATGGGGCAAGGGCTCGGCCCTGCGCCCAGGCACCCTGAAGCTCTTTGGGGAGCGGTGGGGAGAGCCGGGTGCTCCTTGCAGGCTGCCCTGAGGGTCAGGCGAGGTGACGAGGACAGCTCTGCCGCGGCCAGGCGCTCTCGGGAGCGCGCAGCTGCCCCAGGCAGCAGCTTGGAGCCCTTCCTAGGGGCCCGCTCTTCCCAAGGTTGGGAAGAGGTTTCGTCTGAGCCTGGGTCGGGTTCAAAACGCCACAGTGACGGGGGATGAGGGCTCCCGTCTTGCTCCTCTGTCTTTCCCACTGCCGTTTTCTCCCGAAGCACAAACCGTGCCTGCCGCTTCCTTGCTGCAAAGCTAAATATCGAGTGCAGGGACAGTTCTCCCAGTGCTGCCCGGAGCCACGGGAGGTGAAGGTGCTGCCCCCGGGGGGACACACAGCGCTGCCCTCCCCATGCGGGCCGAGGTTCCGGAGCCACCATCGGCATGGGAGAGGGATGAGGGCAAGGTACTGGTTCCAGCAGGGAGCCGGGCTAGGTTAAGGAGGGCACTGGTGACACAGGGCGCCCGCAGAACCGTTTGGGGACAGAGAGCCCTTCCCGAGCCAGTGTTCCTGCACCTCATGTTACGAGGGGGATACGCACTTCCCGCATCCCGTATCCTGCCGGCAGGGTTGCTCCCTGGGGTTCCCCTGGGGACCTCCCCAGGTGCTGTGGGAGATTCCCACAAGCTCTGCAGACCACCTGGGACACCACTGCTCAACCCATGGGAGGCAGGAGGGACCGAAGGGAGCACGCGATGCTCGTCTGCAACAACCAGGCGCTCCGCGGAGAAAAGCACAAGATTTATTTTATTTTATTTTATTTTATTTTATTTTATTTTATTTTATTTTATTTTATTTTATTTTATTTTATTTTATTTTATTTTATCCGCTTTAACGCCTTTTCCCTCTCCGAGCGGCAGAGGGGCGCGATCCGCAGGCCGGCGCTGCCCTCTGCCGTTTCCCGCTAGCACGGCGCCGCGGGGACGGGCGCCACGGGGACACGGGGCCCGGCTCGACGGGGCGCCCCGGTGCAGGGCGGCGGGGAAAGCAGCCGCCACGGGGATCCCCGGGGATCCCCGGCGTCTCCGCAATGTCCCCCCTCCCGGGCACGCGGCACACGGGCCGAGTGGCCACCGGTGGCGGCGCTGACGTCACGGCCCCGCCGGCGCTGACGTCACGGCCCCGCGGCACG
>NW_020455976.1:629991-643722 GCF_003342845.1 Nothoprocta perdicaria
GGCCCTGGCCCGGCCCGTGAGGGCGCGTCCGGTCGCCCCGAGGGCTCCCGGCTGCGGCCAAGGTCACGGCGGGGTGGCCGGTGGGCGCCCCGGGGCCGCCGCGGAGACGGCCCTGCCTTGCCTTGCAGCCTACCGCACGGACGAGGGGCAGCCCTGGGTCCTGCCCGTGGTCAGGAAGGTGGAGCAGATGATCGCGGCCGACCACAGCCTCAACCACGAGTACCTGCCCATCCTGGGCCTGCCCGAGTTCCGCGCCCACGCGTCCCGCATCGCGCTGGGCGACGGCAGCCCCGCCATCAGCGAGAACCGCGTAGGTGCCGCGCGGCCGGGACCCCCGCGGCGGGCACCTCCATGTGGGGCAAGGGCCTTTGGGTGGGATGGACGGGCTTTCCTTGGCAAGGGTGTCTCACCGGTCGCGGATTCATTCGGCAAGCAGGGTGTGCGGAGCTGTCCGTGTGAGTAATCACAAGGGTCACGGAAAGGCAGAGCCTGAGCTGCGGCTGGAGCTTGTTTTCCTCCACTTTTAGTGGCTGCTCAGCAGGAAACCAAAGTCCAAGAACAGAGCGCCTTCCCTGTGATAAGCAGCTCTGGTACTCGCTGCGGGGCTGCCTTGTGTCAAGAAATAATAAACAACCGGAGCCTGTTTGTAACTTTGGAAGGTGTGTGGGTGGCTCTGAGGCTGAAGGAGATGCTCTCTGTTCCAGATTGGCAGTGTTCAATCCTTGGGTGGGACAGGCGCTCTGCGGATTGGAGCAGAGTTTCTGAGACGATGGTACAACGGCAACAACAACACAGCAACGCCAGTCTACATCTCCTCTCCATCCTGGGGTGAGTGTTGTCATCTGCTGCCTGCTCCTTGCAGAAAGCCCTGTAGGTCAGTGGCCAAAGCCTGGACAATTGAGTTCTTCACAGCACAGGTGCCTAGACAGTGAGAAGGGGAGTTTCCTAATGTGGATGCAGGAAATGGCTCTGTCACATCTGCTGCTGACATTCAAGGAGCTGTTGAGACTGGAGAAAGTGGCATACTTGCAGGGACTAGCAGGGACTGCTTTTCTGAACAGTGAATTCTTTCCTCAGAGAACCACAACTCCGTGTTTGTGGATGCTGGCTTTAAAGATATTAGAACTTACCGGTACTGGGATGCTGCCAAGAGGGGGCTGGATCTCCATGGCCTGCTGGAAGACATGGAGGTGAGTAAAACTGGCTTGGGATGGGTTGGCAGGTCATGTGCTGTTGGCAGGGGGCTGTGTCCTGCATGATGTGCCTGAAACTGGATCTGTGCTTAAGAGACTTCTGGTGCCCGTAGCAGATGGAAGCCTCTGCTCTGGGTGCTAAAAAAAAGTCACTCTGTATGACCAAGACCTGCTCTCTTCTCAGAAAGCCCCAGAATTCTCCATCTTCATCCTCCACGCCTGTGCACACAACCCAACAGGCACTGACCCTACTCCAGATGAGTGGAAGCAAATTGCTGCTGTTATGAAGGTAAGGGCTGTGCTGGGCCTGAAGCAGTGCTGAGGGGACAGGCAGCTCTCGAGCCAGCTGGAGAAGCCCCAAAGTGGGTTCTAGGAAGTGGCTTGAGATGTGGTAGGAGCTGGAAGAGTTGCACTGGGCAAGTGTTGAAGGGAGAGGCTGGCAGCATGCTGGATGCCTGTGCTGCGAGGACAGAGGCATGCCAAGCCTCATCAGGATTCCAACTTTTTTGCTCCCAAACTGTGAAGCATGGGGTGCAGCAAGGCCAGAAAGGCTCCCCGAGACACTTGCTGGATCACAGGATATAAAATAGCACATCTCTGTTGTGCCCCGTTTGTGCCCCTCTAGGATGGGGGAGGCAGCTACCACATTGGTTCCTCATGCATTTGGCCTTTTCTTGACCATGCTGCTTTCTGCCTTCCTTTGCCCTAGTAGAAGGAAAATGTCATGGTCTGGTCTTGCTGGGCCACATGTCCTGCAATTCACCAGGAAACTAAATGTTTTTATATCCCTTTCTATGGGGATGGTGGAGGGGATAAAGAGAAGGTTCTGGGGAAGGGGTTCCCTCTAATGCTGTTCCTCCTTGCAGCGCCGGTTCCTGTTCCCATTCTTCGATTCGGCGTATCAAGGTTTTGCCTCTGGCAACCTGGACAAGGATGCCTGGGCTGTGCGGTACTTTGTCTCCGAGGGCTTTGAGCTCTTCTGTGCACAGTCGTTTTCCAAGAACTTTGGGCTCTACAGTGAGTGTCCGTCAGCAAGCTGGCCGGGCAGCATCATACCCAGACAGATGGGGCTGGCATGCTGGGGGGAATGGGAGTGCCCTGCTCTGCAGTGATGTGTGGGGCCAGCGGCTCATGTGTCCTTGTTTGTTCACAGATGAGCGTGTGGGCAATCTGACCGTGGTGGCCAAGGATGCAGACAGTGTGAAGCGTGTGCTTTCCCAGATGGAGAAGATTGTGCGCACCACTTGGTCCAACCCTCCGTCCCAAGGCGCTCGCATCGTGGCAACTACCCTCACCTCCCCACAGCTCTTTGCTGAGTGGTGAGTGTTGCCAGGGCCAGTGGCAGAGGGGAAGGGGAGGCTCCGAGTGTCAGGTTTAGCTGAAGAGCCCCAGCACAGGCAGGCTGTCCTTACTCAGAGCTTCCTACCTGCTGCAGGAAGGACAACGTGAAGACTATGGCAGATCGGGTCTTGCTGATGCGTTCAGAGCTCCGGTCTCGCCTGGAGGCCCTTGGGACCCCAGGCACCTGGAACCACATCACGGATCAGATTGGAATGTTTAGCTTCACAGGGCTTAACCGTAAGTAGCAAGTTATCTGGTGCTGCCATGGGAGAAGGGAAGATTGGGTGAGGAAGCCTGTGCTGGGAGAGAAATGAGCCAAAGTCTAGGTTGGTATTTCCCAGGGAGCTCCCTGGGGTCCTGGTATTCCTGCTGCAGTCAGCTGGAAAATGTTTTAAGGTCAAGGATTGTTGAGCTTCTGCCAGTCTTCTTCATTGCTGCCACTGTGGATAGGCAAGGACAAAGCATTGGACTGCATTTCAGGGGCTAATGCTGAAAGTTTTCTCCTCGTTGTGAAAGATTTCAGCAGTTTGACTGTTGTGGGGTTTTTTGTTTTGTTTTTTGTTTTGTTTTTCCCTCTGAGCTGTATAGTCACCAGTTTGACCTGAGGTCCAATTGCTTCCCCAGCTAAGCAGGTGGAGTACATGATCAAGGAGAAGCACATCTACCTGATGGCCAGTGGGCGCATCAACATGTGTGGCCTGACTACCAAGAACCTGGACTATGTGGCCAAGTCCATCCATGAAGCCGTCACAAAGATCCAGTGAAGCACATGAACAAACAAACTTAAATGAAGTCAACTTAAATGAAGTCACCAAAGCTGTAGTGTGTAGTCCATGTCTTTTGCTGCTCGTGGCTTGCTTTGTCCGCACCTCTTGGGGGTTTAATAAAGATGGGAGCAGCAGCTCCATCAGGGATAATCATCTTCTGGCCTTTCCAAAAGACCCCTTGCAATGTGGCAAGCCAATTCCCCCAAGAGGTGGGGGCAGCATAAGCCTTCTTGACTCTCATTTGACTGACAGCAGCCTGCTCTTTGGGTGCTTAGAGTTGTATCTGTAACACAACTGAATCAACCCCATGTAACTGATGAGTTTGGTCTGAGCTAAGTCCTGCCCTAGTGCAGTTGGTTATGGAATAACAGCCCCAGTGGTTGGGCTCTCACTGGGTCTGTGGCCTGGTGTCACTCCGTAGTATGTCGGTGAAGTGAAGCCAGTGCTGACTCTTCCCCACCCACTTCTGAGCCGTGTACGAGCAAATATTTGTAATTGTTGTAACTGCTTCTCAGTGTTGCTGACAGAAAATTAAATCTCCATCTCCGAACACTAGCCCGCCTTTTGTGGTGTCTGCCAGTGTTGGTGTTGCCCCTGCCTGAGGAAGGGCCTGTGTTATGGAGCTCTACCACTTATGGCTGTGGCATACAGAACTGAGGGTGACTTTCTTCCTTGCTGCTTTTTCCCATGTCAGTCTTGAATTCCTCTTTCTGTCTGTGTGTGCTTGTTCTCTGCAGTCATGTTACCGACCCATCTGCCCATGTCCTTCCCTAGCTCCAAGCTCCTGGCTTGCTGCTGATCTAATGAGGAGCAAATCTTTCCTTTTCTCCCTTCTTGGCAGGTTTCTCTCTTACTTTCTCTAGGTTCACCAGGTTCTGCCAGCAGCAGTCTGAGTTTCTGGCACTGAAAAGGAGTAGGGACCATCTGGTCCTGCTTTCTGCAGTCAGAGTCAGCAGGTCTATTTGGGAGCGGGTGCTGCCACCTCGATACAGCAGCCTCCTGCCAAGATGAAGGAATGACAAGGCAATCCTTTCCTTGCATCATTCAGGAGAGTTGCTGCTGCCTCTATTATTTTGTTCTGCTACAGCTTAAGACTGCAAAGGGGAAAATGGTTCCTTGTTCGCCTGCTGTGCGTGCAGAGCGGGGCTTGTTCATCTGCAGTGTCTGAAATGAAGCAGGGATCTTGTGTCTTTCAGGACACTGCCCTACCTTGAGTATTGCTTTGGTTGTCAGTACAGGTGCTTGGACTCCTCACTCATGCACAGCTCTCTTAAGAGGAGAACTGGCCCAACTCCCTTGTGAGCTTTTCGGTGCTTTGGTAGCCTTTCCATGCCTGTTCTTAACGAGTGACCTAAATTTCTCCCTTGCTGCGGTGTAAGCTCATTACCCATGATCCCATTTCCCATGGCAACAGGGAACAGATTATTCTCTTCCTCTTTACAACAGCTTTTTATGTATTTGAAAACTTCCTCTCTCCCTTTTGCATCCTTCACCAGCTCAGATTACATGACCCTGTTTCCTTCAGCCTCCTTGGGTAGGATGTTTTGTAGGCCTCACTTTCCTCCGGCCTCCTTTCAGCTGCCTCGTGCTTCCGTAGGAGGGCAGTGCCCAGAGAGGGAGACAGTTACCACAGCTGAGGTTTGATCAGCATTGGAAAGCCATGAGATTTCCACCATTATCTATTGGGCTGCAGTCCAGCATGTGTATCCCAGTATTGTTAGCAACAGAGTGATGATAGGAATTGCTGTTCTCCCTCCCCAGTCCCTGCCTGCAGTTCCCGTTACAAGCCACTGCAGTGCTGAGGGCTTCCCTGGATTAACACCACAGGAAAGCCTGTTATCCCCTTGCCCAGGAGTCCAGGTTCAGAGCGGAGTGAGGCATTGGGAAGCACTCACAGACCTGGATCTCCAGCTGCTCTCTTGGCTATGCTAGCCCCGAAACAAAGTGGACAGGGTAGGGCTGTGGCCCTGGGTCCCTTCACACCCTCAGCAAAGGTGTGTGAAGGCCTTTGTGGCACTGCTGTGCCCTCTCTGGCCTGACAGCTGCAATGAGGACAGCCCGAAACACAGTGGGCCGAGTACGATGGCCAGAGCCAGAGGCCACCTCCTTGCATTGCCATTGCATCCTCTGGCTCTCCTGGGAGCTGGGCATGAGGAGAAACAGCTGCAGCTCTGGAGCATCAGTGACTATTCCAGGCTTCTCCATGGCCACAGTACAAGAGGTAAGTTTAACCTGGGGGGAGATGTTAACGTGTCTCCACGTAGCCATTTCCATGCAGACACATAGAGGACATTGCTCAGCAAGAACTCACTTTTAATGTTAATATCCCCATTGCATTCAGCCTCTGCAAAAACTACTGATGGGTCTGTACCAACCTGGAGGCTCAGCGTGAGCCTCCCTTGCACAGGTAGCCACGAGCAGAGAGGAAGATGGTTAAATGCAGTGCGGAGCAGCCCTCCCAGGGAGGGAAGGGCCTTGGCCTCCCTCCCCTGTGGCTCGCAGGGTGCCGCAGTGCTGGGCTGCGGTGATGGTCGGTGTGCGCGAGGCCCTGCAAATGTGCGTGTCCCCAGGCACAGCACAAACACGTACTGGGGCCCTGAGCTGCGTGTGGCACCTCCGAGCAGCACGTGTGCCCTGTGGTGGAGACCAAATCCATGCAGCACCCAGCACCGCGGGGCTCCAGGCTCGCCGGGACGGGGATGGTAAATGACGCTAGGGGCAGTTCTGGGTTGGGCCGCCCCTCCCTGCTCTGCTTGCAGGGACACCGTGCCAGATACTTCTTTCCTTTCTCCACCTCTTCCTTGAGACCAGGTGCTACCAGGGAGCACCTGGGCAAGGGCCCACAGACTCCAGGTAGTTGGGCCAGGCTGTCTGGTTCAGCCTTTCTTGCCTGGGGACGGGGCTCTGCACAAGTCCTGCAGGGAAGGGCGGCACGAGCGGGCAGGTGGGCAGCGAGCGAGTGCAGACCTGCTGCTGTTGGACGTGAGACTCGTGGCAGGAGACCCCCATGCTGCAGACCTGCAAGAAACAAGCACAGCCTGGTGCAGGTGGGTCCCGGACTGGGGGAGACCCAGGCCAGAGCCCCTTCTCCCTGGCCAACCATGGCCTGGCCTGAAAGTGGGATATTGGTGCAGATGATTGTTCAGAGCTGTGGAAGTACAGATCAAGATCTTGCTGGTTCTCCTACTCCCATTCCTAGCCAAAAGACTGTCGATTTCCATTCTGTTTCTCTTAGAACCGGGAGCTGGAGCAAGATCAATGTGCCTGCAGAGGGCTTCTCCTGCTGACCCAGCGTGGGTCTCTGCAGCCCTCCAAGCCCCATCCTTTGGCTTTGCAAGACAGAAACTCAATTTCATACTATTGAAAGCCATCAGCTTTCCTTTGCTGAAGGGAAAGAGATGCTTCACTGATGGGAATGGTCCTACCTCCAGTCCACATAGGCCTCCAGCACTGTGCTCCAGCCACGCTACTGCTCAGGTGATTAACGGGGCGAGATTGGAGCTTTCCTCTGGTGCTTGTTCATCCTCCAGCGACTGCCGCTGCTTGCGCCCGCCTGCAGCAGCAAGTGAGGGCGAGGTGGGTTCTGGGGCAAGGCTTGGGCCAGCAGCAGCCTGCAGAACATCCCTCCCCTGCTAGCCCCGGGTGCAGTCCTGCTGGGGGACCAGGACTGGCCCCCGTGCTCCAAGCCAGCCGTTACTCACTCAGTGATCTCAGCAGCCTCTTGCCCAAGGTCTCCTCGGAGCCGCTCGGAGAGGAGCTGGTCGCAGCCTCTCTGCCTGGGGCCTCCACATCCAGGGCAGTGCTGCAGCACTCACTGTCTGCAAAAGCCCCGGTGGCTGCAGCGGTTCCAGGCAGTGCCCGGGACACTGCAGTGCTCGCTGCCTGTGCTCTCTGCGCCCTGCATCTCAGCTCCCAGTCCCGGACTCACTCTGCTGCTTGCGGCTCTCCTCGGTGTCAGCCAGCTCCTCCTGGATGTAGGGGATCCCCTCCATGCGCAGGAACACGGAGTCGCTGGGGCTGCGCAGCCCGTCGGCGCGGCTGCCTGCAGGGGCAGAGGGCAGATGTTGGGGAGCCCTGGCGTGTCGCTGTGGGGATGCCCCCATGCCAGCAGGTCACAGCATGGCCTCTGCAGCTGCCTTGGCACCAGGTAGGGAAGGGGCGTCCTCGGGAGGCGACTGGGCGACTCACACAGGATGCTGTTCCTCTCATTCAGGAGGGCAGTAGTGTCCTCTTTGGGCGTCTGGGGGGTTCCATGGGCTGTTGAGGCCTTGGTTGAATCCCTGTCATTGAAGGCCTCCACGTCCGGGGACTGGGGCGAGCTGTCCATGCGACTGGCTACCACCGCGTTCTGGTACTGCTGCCGCGTGATCTGGGCAGGCACACGCGAGCTCAGCACTGCGCCCCAGTACCTCCCAGTGAGGTACCCAGTGCCAGGAGCTCCCCAGCCCTGCCCGTGGTGCTAGCTACACAGCTGCGAGGCCTGGGGACACGGTCCTCACCAAGGGCTCCAAGCACCCTCCGTGCTGGTGCCGTGTGGCTCGCACGGGACTCCCATGCAATGTGGGGTGTGGGGCAGGAAGGACAGAGGAGGGGACTATGCAGGTACCTTGACAAACTGCACGTCGCAGAGGATGTGCACGGAGTAGTCGGGGGTGTAGATGTTGTTGCTGCTGCTGTAGAGCTGCGTGGTGCTGCCTCCGTAGTCGCAGTGCTCCCGGTTTGGTGACTCGGAGCGGTTCAGCCCGCTGCAGCGGGACGGGGACCTGTTTACTGAGGGGAGACGATAGGGACCATGGCGGGAAGGCAGGATGTAGGAGGAAAGATGGAAAAGAGAGCAGAAAATGCATGCTCTTCCTCTAGTGCCACACTAGACCGCAGGAGCAGGGCGAGCAGTCACGCTCCTGCGGTTGTGCCCTGCTGGGGCCACGCTCACAGGCATCCCGCTGCAGAGCGGCTTCCCCAGGCCTGCTCCCAGCTCACCCTCATTCCCATCCCCTCCTGGGGTGCTGGGCAGCACCCGGACCCCATGTGTGCACAGCCAGAGCGTCCCATGCCCTGGGGCTGCTGCTCCGGCCCCTTCCCAAACCGTGCGCCTTTACCTGGGGAGCCGGCCAGGGAGTCCCCTCTGCTGAAGGCGAATGTGCGTGACACGGAGACGGGCACTGCGGAGAGAGACGGGCAGAGAGGGGCAAGCAATGAGGGCCGGGGAAAGTTTCCTGGGAAAAGGGCTCAGGTTAAAGCAAGAAAAGCCCCTGCGCCTTGGGGCTCTGGGACCCTCCTCCATGTGCAGGTGACCAGCAGAGTGGCCCCATGGGGAGACCGGGGCACCTCAAGGGCTGGAGCTGCATGTGGCACACTGGGACCTGGTGCCAAGGGCTGCCTGAGCCTTTCCCTCAGAGAGTGCAAGTTGTTGGACATTTTTCACATTTTCCACTGCTAATTTCCATGGTTTGCAGCAGCAGTGACAGTTTCGAGGCCAGACCCTTCCTGGTCACTGTGGTTAGCAGGTTGCAGTGCCCCTGGGACTTGTGATGGGGATTTGGGGCTCTCAGCAACCAGGGCAGCATAGACAGGTAGGTAAGCAGCACCCTCATTGCTGCCTCCCCCGATCTCTCCTCACCCTCAGCTGTGCTCTCCTCCAAACGAGGAGGACACCAGGCCATTCGTGGGGGTCTTGCTTTGGAGATAACCCTCCCTCCCCCAAAGTTTGCCCTGCAGCCCTCTCCTTCTGCCCACAGTGCTCCTCCCCTGGTATCTCCTCTGCTGTGTCCTCCCTTGGAATGAAGCTTTCTGCAAATAAAAGTCCAAGCAAAAGCACCAGCGTGAAGTGCTGCCCGGCACAGGCCGGTGCAGCCAGGAGCAAAGGCCAGAGCGATAAGCGCTGGACACGCTTGTCCTTCCCTGCACCGTGCTCCTTTGCCCCGAGCTCCCCGGGGGCTGCCGCGCAAGGACAGCCGGGGCTCCGCTGCGTCACCCTTGCCTCCGATACCAAACAGTGCCTGGCTCCAGAAAACGTTACATAGCAAATGGCTAATGAATAATAAGCTGTTAGTACTCAAGAGTTAATGTCTGAATTCTCCACTGCGATGTGCTACTCACACTCGTTGCTGCGGGGCTTTGCTTCAAGGAGAAAGGAGGAGCGCCAGCCCGACAAGGAAAGCGCCCCGCGGACCTCTGCCTCTCACCCTGCCTCCTTGCTGTTCAGGGCTGACACCACACAAGCAACACACACATGTCCTGCGACAGGCAGAGGCGGCTGGATGGGAGAAAACATCTTGTGACACAACATCATGCGGGAGCACATGGAGAAAAGAAGCCCCAGGCCTCGGCAGGTGGCACCACTAACGCACAAGACCGTGCGGGCGTCCCCTGCCACCTCCAGGCACAACCCTCCTCCTGGACAGGGAACCGCCCGAGAAGGCACTGGGGCATTGGCCATGCAGGGGTGTGCTGGGGGAAGCCAGCTGTCCTCTGCCCAAACTGAGGGCACCGCTGATGCCTTGGGGAGCAAAACGCTTCCACGGAGTCGGGGAGCTCCGTGACCCGTCAGCACCGGAGACGGCTTCTCAATGAAAGCAAAGCAAGCAGCAAGAAACAGATGGACCCTGCAGCTGCACAGCGACCGTGACCCTTAGGAGTCACAGGCCCCTGCCCCGAGGACGCTACCGCCTGGTTTTGCCAGCAGTGTCCCTCCCTGCACCTCCCGGCAGGTTGAATTTGGCAGCTTCTTGTTTGCACTGGGCGCTCAGAGCACTCCCTGCAGATCATCCCCGGCTTGCTATCTGCACTGCAGCCCCAACTGCAACGCCCGGGACTGCGTAAGAGATGTGCAGGGCCGGGCATAGACGGCACTTCTGCATGCTCCCAAGTCACCAGAGATTAACCATTTATAGGGGTAATCAACAACTGGTGATCCCTGCTCAGAGCTCTGTTAACCACTGGAAGCAGGGGATCTCTTAATCAACTCATTAGCTGTGCAGGCAGAAGATTTACCAGGGTTGTGCTGGGCTACTTTTCTCTCCACCACGTGCATGTGACATGTCACGTTGGCTGACACCTGGATTGAGCCATAGGTGCGATCCCAGAGAAGCCCGGTCAGTGCCGCAGAGGAGAGGCACTGGGCAGAGGAGAGGGGTTAGAGCCCCTGGTGATCCCTAGATACCTACACAGGAAGGAGGATCCAGCCAGGCTGCTCACTTTCCGCACGTCACTATCTGAAATGACAGTTGAAGCCTCATGAGCTGCTCAGGAAGAGTCCAGCATTGCCCACTCTGGTGAGATGTCCCCAGTATGCGGGAAGAGGGTGCCAGCCCCTCTGTGATGCCCCATCGGTCCCCACGGCCCATGACATGCCCAGCCATAGCCACCCAACCCAAAGGGCTCCTGCATGGCCCTGGCCACCACAGCGGGGCCATCCTGCCCCACAGCTGTGCTCAGTCCCTCCTCCCAGCCACCAGCCAGCTCTGCACCCCTGAAGGCAGCAGCAGGGGCAAGGCTTGGTGAGGCTGCTCCCCAGCCCAGCACCCCATTTAACTCGGGCAGCTCCACATCTGCCCTCTGTCCTCATGCCCAGCCCACTGGGACAGCCCACGGAGCTGAGGTGCCACTGCCCTCACCCGAGGAGATGACAGCCATGATGGCTGGGACACCGTAGTAGGTGAATGCCCCGTTCTCAAAACGCAGTTCTTCCTTGCCAACCTCCACCTCCACTTTTCCCTGGAAGGAGGAGGAAAACCTGCTCAGACTGGCAGCCCCTGGTCCTGCCACCCTGAGCACACGGGGCTGCAGGGACCCCATCTGCACCCTGAGCATATGTGCAGTTACCATCACCACCATTTAGGAGAAGATGGGGGCTTCTGCTTGCTTTATAAACCTATGGCCATCATCCCAACTGGGGATAAAGTAGGGAGGACAGAACTGGGAAGCAAGCAGTCTAGGCATTGTAATGGTGAGGAATGTGATTGGGGTTACTGAGGCTGCCCTGGGGGGCAGAAGTTTGGGATGAGGGCAGGATGCTACCAAACCACCTTGGCAATCTACCACAGAGCAGCCCAGGAGGCAACCCTGCCTTTACAACCCCAGGAAGCCTCCCCATGAGCCAGCTGACTCCAGTTTCAAGGCCACATATGGTCTTGGGGCTGGCCAACATCGACCTCCACTTGGGGCTATCTCCCCCCTGCAGTAGCAGCCAAGACCAACGCAGCAAGGTGAGATCCACCACACGTCGCCTACTGCCAGCCTGTGCCCCCGCACACCTGCAGGATGAGAACGAAGTAGTCGACGGGGCGGTTGCGCTGGTAGAGGTAATGCTCCAAGGCCTTCTTGTTCTTCCGGTCGTACTTGAGCTCCTGGATGACATTGGGATGTTTCAGGAGCCGCAGCAGGATCTTCTCGGATAGGTAGGGGGACTTGAAAGGCTCGACTTCTGGAAAGGGGGCAACACACCCTCACTCAGCGTGGCCAGGGGCTCCGGCCCAGCCGGGAGGCACCTGCAGCTCTGCCGGACTGCGGCTGGGACCCCGGCTTGCTGCGGGAAAAGGGGAGCTCACTGGGAGCCTGTTGAGAGCAGCCTCCCAGGCTGCACAGCCCTCTTCTCCACAGCCCAGAGGGCAGCCCAAACGTGGACCAAACTGGCTGAGCAGAGGCAGGATCAAGGCAGGAACCTGCAGAGCTACTAGGAGGAGTGCCCCAGCCCAAGGACAGAGCACGGGGAATTTATTCTCCCAGGGTAGGGGTACCTGTTGCCATAAACCGATGCGTAGCCAGCAGGAGCTGTGGGGAGATCTTCACCCTCATCTCGCTGTCAGAGAGTCTGAAGATGGAGAAGTCCTGGGGCTTGCGTCCCCGGTGGGGCACCCGCTCCTTCTTCTGGTTGTCTGCTATGGGGCAGAGAGCAGCAGAGGTTACGTGACACAAAGTCACCACCGCAGCATGGCCCTGGCAACATCCATGTGGTGCACATGCAGAGAGGGGAACATCATGCACATCAGCAGGATATACAAAATACATTGTGCATCTCACAGCCACAGTGACAGCAGCTTGAGGAGGGAGCCAGATGGCTAAAGATGCTGCTTTCTCAGGAACATGCCCCTGGGTTGCTCTAGCTGGATGCAGCACCAGGAATGGAAAGGATCTTGGGAACCAGCTATGGGTGCACCATTCCCAACAAACATGTCCCTGGTCAGGCTCTCCCTAGCCCTTGGCTGCTGGTGCTGGTGCTTCTCTAGCTTAAGCCTTCAAGGCTCCCAAACAGCTGACCAGCATCTCTCCACCACTCTCGTCAGTCCCACCACGACAATGAATGGCTCTGGGGAAGGACCGTGATTTACCCCAGCCTGTTCCCTACCCACATGTCTGCCTCTCTGTCTGGACTCCCACCCTGGGTCCTGCACCTGCAGTAGCTGCTCTGGGACACTAACTGTACAGATCCGTTTCATCCAGGATCTCGGACTTGATGATCTCCTCAATGACATCCTCCAAGGTGACAATGCCCATCACCTCGTAGAACGGGTCTCCTTCCCCTTCGTTGTTCACCCGCTGCACAATGGCCAGGTGGGACTTTCCTGTGGGGAGAGAGGAAAGAGGCAGTGAGACCCTCACCATCCACACAGTGTCCCTGGGAGTCCCTTGCCCTATCTCCCTGGTGTTTTCTCATTCTGCTGGTAATTACCTTTCCTATCAGATTGCCAGCAATAGATCACTCGACATGCCTCTATTGATTGCTGTCTGGACTGATCCTAAATCTTTTCTTAAAATACAAGCAAAGCATCCAATTCCCTGGAACAGCAGCTGTTTTTAATGCAGAAATGCACATTTTTGTTTGCAGCTTTCTGCTCATCTCCTAAGCAGATGGTTCACCTCTTTGTTGAACCATCTGGAAGCAGAGGCTGAATACTTCAAATGATCAGCTTGCACCTGAGTGCCTTCTCCAAACCTGCCCCTGACAGCACTTCATCTCCATTACCTTAAACAAACCAACCGAGACCAAGACCTTCCTGGGATCTGCTGGTGACTTCTGCTTGGAAGTTACTGTGTTTCTCAACCACAATTTGGGCTTTCTCACTTGTCCCCAGTAAGCTGGCGGATGTGCTGACATATTCTCAGGCTTCTTGCTCTGGGCATATTTTAAATGTCATTGTTTGCTTTTGGCTGCTTGGCTCTCCATAAGCTGTTTTGAGTTGCTCAGCTTCTCCCTTCCATTATCATCTGCTCTAATTTATGATCCTACTCAGCAGCTTGACTAGAACCCAATTCCCAGGTCTTGAACAACTCCTGGGTTTCCAGCTCAAGTGCCTTCTTGGACCTGCCAGTTAACAGCACTGATTTACCTACTGCTGCTGTGACTCCTGTTCTGCTTAGTGGTGCACACAAGTCTGAGCCTCTAGTTTTGAGGAGAGGAGAGGAGAGGAGAGGAGAGGAGAGGAGAGGAG
>NW_020455976.1:643917-652650 GCF_003342845.1 Nothoprocta perdicaria
GAGAGGAGAGGAGAGGAGAGGAGAGGAGAGGAGAGGAGAGGAGAGGAGAGGAGAGGAGAGGAGTCTCTCATGGACACCACATCCAAAAATTTTCCCTCTTTGTGCTTTTCTCCATTTTCCTGGAGTCTTCCTTTGCGATACCTCTATGCATGCAGGGTGCTGATCCTGCACAATTCTCACCAGCCTGGGGGCTCTGAGACCCCCAGACTTCCCTGCAGGGACGCTCTCTCTTCCCAACACACTTGTCCCTGAGGTCCTGGAGCAGGGGAGCACTTCCCTCGCACACACCACAGCAGTGGCTTGTCCCTGGAGACAGGGTGCGCTCACCTGAACGGCTGGGTCACAGCCACAGCTCTGTGAAGGTCCCTGCCTTGTCTCCTGCAGGCAATATTACCTCCAGGTAATGCCCTCAGCTGCTCTAGATCTGCTTCTCCTAGGATGCCGACAACAAACCTGCTGGCTACTACGGGAAGTGGAAGGTGTCTATGTATGGAAATGCAGTACGGATGGGTCCCTGCCTGCTCTGCAGCCTCCTCTCCCCTGCAGTGACTTCTGGGCTGTTCCCTCCGTGGGGCAGAGACTGGCACCTCCAGGGCAGTCCCACAGAACACTCCCTCCTGGGGAACATGTGCCCTTCAAATAACCCTGCCCTGCAGCTGAGACCAGCAAATGATATTTCTCAGACAAAGATCAGCACCATACATTTCTCAAAGAAAAAAGAAAAAAAAAAAAAAAAAACTTAGGCATGTTCCACAGTATAAATTCCCTCCTCCTCATACCAAGCTTTTATTGCAAGATTTCGGAGAGCAGCTCACTGCCTCCCACGCCTACAGAATTAGAAACGAGAACATAACATTGCAGCAAGTAGCACTCTTGTTCTTTCTATGATGCTGGAGATGCGCTTTAAAAACAAATCAGTATCTTCAGGGCATTGAAAATTCAGTGATTTCTTCGGGCCAGGACTATCTCTTTTCATATAGCAGTTTGTGCATACTCTCTGTTAAGTGTGTAATAAAGTACCGTGACTTGAGCCTTAAAAAGAAAAAAATAAGAAGCAGAGTTGGCTGCAACACAGCAGCAACAGCTACGTTTCATCTTAGCAAAGTCCAACTTTCAAAAAAGTCTCCTTTGCCAAAACCCACTCCCAAACACTGGGGCCATCTGGTCTCATGCAAGTCCTCGGGTGAGCAAGGAGAGGGGAGAAGATATTTCTTTTGGCCAAAAGCTCTCCGTTAATGACATTTACATGCAACCCAAAACCACCAAACCCTTACAAAAAGCTTAGGTGCTACTTAAAGGCAGTCAGAGAGTAATGGAGGCAATTCTTTTTTTGGCCAAACACCTACATTGACACTGTAAATTACTCTAGAGCAGCCACACAGAAATGTGATTCCAGCTCCATGTTCACATAGCAGCAAATCAGATTACTGCGAAACAACCCAGCACCATTACTCTGGAAGGAGACCCACGGTTTCATTGCACCGGAGGCAGAGCCAGCAGGGCTGTTGGAGCACTCAAGAGTTCTTTATTTTCACAGAAAATAAACACTTGTAGCCATACTATAAACCCCAGGTTTAGGTTTCAAGGATAATGTTCACATTAGGAAAGGAGCAGGTACCCAGCCCTGGAAAACCATTGCAATTAACAGCTCCTCCTGGCCTGCAAAGAAGGAATCCCTTCTCAACCAGCTGACACCCATAGCACCCATAAAAACCCTCACAAAGCCTGGTGGGAATTACTACTGCTCCCAGGAGGGCCCCCTTGGGAAAGGGCTGTTATATCCCAATTCCTCTCCTAAAGGGCATGAAATCATTTTCAAGGTTCTGTCCCCACACCTACATGGGTCCGTCATCTCTTCCCATCATGGGGAGCTTGTTCTTCTCAAGACTTCTGTAACAAACCTTATAAATTTGGCAATGGGAGCTGGGGAAAGCTGGTAGGTCTCCTGTCTGGTGGGGCTGCTGCTCGTTCCTTTGAGGGCTGGTGGCACCACTGAGCTTGAGTACCTCCTCCTGCACCCCTGGAGCTGCTACACACATGTAGGGAAGACACAGCAGCTTTCAGAAGAAGGTATGGGGGCAGAAACTTCCTTCTGTCAGGTTAGGAGGTGCAATTAATGTCTAGGGAGGGGTGGTCCAGCAGCAGACGTGGGGACTTCAGAGAAGTGGTGTCTTCTTCTCTGGCTGCTATTTTGTAGTTCTGTTTTAGTGGAAATATGACTGATATAAATCACTTTTTTTTTTTTTAACTTGATATAAAACAGGTCTGAAATCTGTAAAACTGATTCCAAAACTATATTATTATAACTCTTCCCTGATAGTTCAAATGAAATGAATCACAAGGGCTAGTTGTTTCACCACTAGCAAACTGTCTTGTGTGAGTTTTACAGGGGATATCACAGATGCAAAAATGCACTGCGAAACAGTGAGAATCAAAGCCTTGGTTTGGCAAGCACTAGAAGGAATGGGCAATTAACTTTACTTGTGTGAACAGCTCCACTGGCCTCCATAGGACTGCTCATGCACAGGAAACTATAGTGATTAAGTGTCTGCTCAGCACGGGCTACGACCGCACTAAATTCTTTATGGGCAACATGAAATCTGCTCTTTTCAAACAACAGCTTCACTTAAAGTTAATGCCTCCAAATGCTAAATTATAGAGCTAATATAAACAACCAAAAGCTTAGAAAAGCAGTTACCTGAATTGCTAGGTAAAGCTTTTATGTTTGTTTTTAGGAGTCTTGCTTTTCATAGGTATCTGAACGACCTTGGGCTCCCTGAGCTACTTCGAAGCATCCTCCCAAATGAGAGGACAGAGCCTGAATAAGAAAATGTCTTTTCCTGTGGGAAAGAAAGTGCTGCTGGCGGCAGAAATAGCCCAGACGGCTTCCTTATCTTTTTAATGTAGGTGCTCTGCCAGAGGAATGCTAAAGATGCTTTAACCCGGTCTCTTGTTCTGCAAGATGAGTATCGTGAATAGGAAATTTCTTTTCATGAGTTTTACTGTAAAATCTAAAATCGCTATTAGAATACTAAAGGTGCAGGCACAAGCCATGAGCAATTTCCAGCTACAAATGGAAAGCCAAAAAAAAAAAAAAAAAAAAAAAGGTAATTGGAAAACTAGGCTGATCGACAAAATATCATGCTGCAACTTAAATCTCTTCTCAATGTGCTTTTAATCACAGTTCTTCCCAGCGCTGGGGCAAGAGCCAGTGCCTCTGTCCCTCCTTGCAGATCCGCAGCTGAAGTTAAGTGGGGAACCTGACTGGAGAGTGTGTGGAACTGGAAATGTGCGGGAGGCTGCGCTGCTGCATCACTGCAAGGCTGCACCACACGTGACACTGCATTGGGTGAGTGACAGCCAGAGGCAATGCTCATTTGCACCAGGGAGGCTGTGAGGACACCTCAGTCTGCAGGACATGGTCCTCCTCGCTTGGAGCTGTGGGGCTGTGTCTCACGTCTCTCCTGGGCTGGCCCACGGTGGGGTTTGCTGGGGCAGGATGTAGCCTCGTGGCAAGCACTGCTTTCCAGTTGAAATCAAGACAGCCCTTGAGGCTGTCGTGCTTGTTTCACGCTTGCAGTGACTGTGGGCTCAGGGGAGGGACAGTACGAAAAGCAGCTGAATTAGTTCAGGCACCAGTTTCTAGGTCTAATGGAGGCCATGGAGTATTCTGGAAATCAAGGGCAGACTTTGGGGCCCAAGTAACCTCCGCAGGGTGGGCTGTTGTCTCCAGTAAGTCTGGAGGTTGCCTTGGGAGACTTTATTTTCAGCAGCTTTTTAAAAGACTGAAGAATGACATGCTGAGCAGTAGCTCAGTACCTGCCTGCTGCAGGAGAATGAACACAAGAGCCAATTTCCACTGCTTCCCTGGCAGAGGAAGGTGTCCTGCTGAAAGGCATGACAGTTGCATGGAACCCACCACCCCAGAAAAGGAGTCACCAAGACCAGTAAATGACCTAAGCAATGGGAAAGGATTGTGAGTCCCCAGGGGTGCCTGCAGACCAGGATGCACCTCTTGGAAAGCCACCATGTGACATTATGGTATAGGAGTGAGGCTGCAGCATGTATTGCTTTGGATCTCTGCTGTGAAGGAAGGAAAACAGGCTGCGTCACCCACCGCACTTCACGCTAAACAAATACATCAACTTTTCTTCCTATTTCTAGTCTCCTAAGACAACGTGTTATCTTACTGGGATTTTGCCTGCCTCTCCACACTGCTCCAGGTTGCTAAGTATGGTGCAGTTGCATCTTTGGTGTATTAGGCAATTCCTGTAGTGACCCCAGAAGAAAAGCCAGGCACTCTATGAAGTGTGCCATGCAGGAACTGTCTCCAAACCTTTTCTTCATTTCAATAGTTTCAGCCTCTTTCAGGTTGCAGGTGGCAAAGTAACCCTGCTCGTGTGTAGTTTCTTACCACTTATGAAGAATGAACACAGATTTAGGGTAAACCCCTCCTCTTAGCACTTACATGTAAGTGCTTCACAGCTATGCACAGCTCTTATTGAGAGATGGTCCAGCTTGCCTGAAGAGCTGCCAAACTGGGTACCCGCTCCTCGTTATTCTTGAATTTGAAGACCACCAATCTCTGAGGAAGGTGCATCTAAACCTTCCTGTAGTCCAAGCCCTGGCTGTCTTCAGCCCAAATGGGGCTGTCTTCTGGCCCATGCTGCTGCAGTGTCACTTTGTGAAGAGCTTCAGCAGTTGCCCAGCACTTTTGGCCAGTGCACCTAAGCCCAAGCTATTCATCCAGCAGGCTGACTCCCCCTCTTCTGCTCCTCAGTCTTTGTCAGTCTTTCCCAGCTCCCTCAGAGCTCCCAGTTTCACTGTTTCCAGGAAGAAATACCAAGAGAGAAGATAACAACAGGCTTACTAAAGGGTAGATGTGGACAGCTTGACCTTGGCCTTGATGAGCTCTGTTTTATCATCCAAGAGCTGACAGCAGCCCATGACAGAGGTAACCCTGCTAGGTCATGAGCTTTCCTGGTGCTACTGAAGCTTCCACTACTCTTTTTATGCAGTTTAAATATTTTGGGCAATCTGAAGCCACGGACTTCAGCCATGCCCTGGGGGAAACATCATAAAACATAACTCCTGTGGGCACCTGGATCCACTTGCCTCAAAATGCTGTCCAGGGACCCATTGGGAGCAGGGCATCTCTGCTTAGGTACATATTAAACCTATTCAGACAAAGAATGCATCTTACTGGTGCTGAGCTTAAACAAGCCCAGAAAATAATGAAGGAAAATTTCCCTGCAAAACCCATTACAAAAGTCTAGTGGCTGGGGGGGGAAAAACAATCTTCAGAGCCAGGATAATGTACTAAAAGAAAAGAAAAACAGCAGGTAAACAAGGATGATGTCACTGTGTAGGAGGAGAGACAGAAAGAGAGAGTGCTAATGGTGGGATGAGCAAGAGTCATGGAAAACACTGTTTTTAAGGATACTGTTGATGGTTTGTTGAAAAAAAACACAGATGTTTGTGTATGAGTACAATGAGATTAGGCAGAAAACTTAAAATTGCTTGTATATTATGCAAAAATGACACAAGTATAGTAGATATTAATCATTATAAGTTATAAATCATTATCAGTAAATATTAATCATTCCTGAAACAAATCTTGAAGTACAATTGCTACTCAAGAAAGAAAGATAGAAAATTGATAAGTACTTTATATAAACGCTGCCATAACCAAAAGAAATAAAAAATATGAAAATCTGCTTAAATCAAAAGCTTGGGAGAAGGAAAAGAAAGCTAACAAGGCAGATTCAGAAGTGTGCCGGGGAGCTATTGACTTGGAGGTGGTTAGCAATCGCTGTCCTCATCGGGGACTTTAATTTCCTAGAGGGAGACCAGGCTTTATAATCAGTGGGAACATTTGCTGTCCTGCACGTAGGCTGGATGTGCTAAGTGATGGATGTCTTCATTAGACAGGCACTGAACCAACGAGCACTGAAGCTATGTGGATCTTAGCAGAGATGTCATGGAAAATCTGCCTGTGGAAAGAAACCTTGATTTCTTCAAAGAAGGTATTTCAGCATAATTGAAATGGACACAGAAAAAGGCAACAGTGACAAAGATCTTAATTACAAATAGGAAATGTTTATTTAGATATTAAGTAGTCGGGTAAACTGTGCTGGAAGGGCAATAGATGGGACTGCATAGATGGGACTTCCTTCCCTTGGACGGAAGGTCTGTGGAAAGCTGTGTTTGGAGCTGAGAAAGGGGAGTTTAGGAAGGGTCCAGGGCTGGACTAGGGGATCTTTTGGACAGCTACAAATACAGGGTGCTGGGAGTGAACAGAAGGCCTAGAAATGGGAGAAAGGCAAATCAGAAGAGAACAGCAACACCTAGGCATAAGAAAATTTGGGTGAAGAGCTGGAATTGCTAAACACTGAGCAGAGTTAGATAATAACAGATATTTTAGCCACATTAAAAAAAAAAAAAAAAAAAAAAGGCCGGGAGAGGGTAGAAGGGAGGTGAGGACAGGATGATATTTAAGGGACAGTTTTACATAGAGGTGATACTAAACACCTATGGGACACAGATGTAGGGGAGCAAGAGCCCAAAGCACAATCCGAAGAGCCAAGCTGAAGTAGGCTGGAGAATCTTCATCTGAGAGGAGGACTAGTATAAGAAAGTGCAGAGCAAGTAACAATTGCTGTTAATGCACCTGTCAGCTGGAATTATACAATGAAGAAAATTCAGTATCTGTATTTATGCAGGGAAGAGGGGATGGTGAAGAGAGCAAACAAAATAAGTGAGCTAAGCAAGCCCATTTCTATAAGTGTACTGATCAACGGCGTTCCAAGTTGGAGAACAAATGTGGAAGGATAAACACCCAAATATGTCATAAAAAAGGGGAGAAAATGCAGGGGGGGCTGCCCAAGGGATGGTGTGCTACACTCATGTGAATATCTTTGATAATACCTGACTTGCTAGAGAAAGGAGAGGCAGCAGAGACCAAATGACCTTTGTTAATGCTGTAGCACAGTGCAGGAAATTGCAGTTGAGAAGGACTTGCAAGGCACGAGGAGTTTGGAAGAGGAGAGACAACTATGTTAGAAAAGACAGGGGAGGTACAAGGAGGGGAAATTACTGCAGAAATCATCAAGGAGGGGAAATTGCTGCAGAAATCATCAAGGCTGAACTGAGAGAGAACCATCTTAATACTTTTGCTAAAAGCCTTGTTACTTAAGAACACAAGAATTTGCCAATTTGCACAGAGTTGGGAGCCAGCAGGTGCACTAAGAGTAAGGTTAAATGCTTTATGCCAAACAGAGTTTCTCTGCTTGTGGCTCCGGGAAGTGGTGGGAACACGGCTGTGTACCTCTGGCAAGAATGCTGCCCTGTGGGTACCTGATCATTGCACACTCATCACTTGCCTGGTACAGATAAAACATTGCTTCCTCACCCCCAGCCCTATAAACTAGTAGAGAAGATTCAGAGAGAGGCTTTCTCCAGGCCAGGGAAGGACTTGTTCGGCCTCTCTCACATCATCAGCTCTGCTTGCTGTAGAGGCCACAGGCAGCAAAGCAGCCTCTGTATTATCTTCCTCTATCATTACATAATGCAAGACGTCACCATGCAGCCATTTCTTACAGCCTCAGCCTGTGTGAGGTACTGGATGGCACACAGGAATATGCCTCACAGTTCCCAGCAGGGAAAAAGCAAATGCTGCATATTCTCAAGGTACGGTTAATGATAATACGTCACTCGGCCTCTCTGGGGCTGCTGGCAGCTGCTGCGCTGTGAGCACTGCAGGAGCTGCTAGGAAAGAACAGCTATATCTAAGGATTTGGGCTTTTCCCTTTCCCTTAAATCACTTACACACAACCCCTTTCCAGGCCTGCTTCTGAGATGGAAACATGAGAGCCGAGGCCTGAGATGCAGCCTCCTGCTGTAACCCCCACCATGGCACAGAATTGAGTAGTGGCTCCCATGGCTGCACACCGGGCCCCACAGCAGCCTTGGACCCTGCCTGCTCTGATGAGCCAGCGACCTCCAAGGCTGAAGGCTCCATTAGGTCCCAGGTGTTTCTGGTGCTGAGACCCCCGACCCACCCAGCGGCTGTCTCAATGACACCAGCGACACGGCCGCATCAGCACATGCAGGTGGAGCCTGGACCCCACGTTCCCCAGGACCTGCCAGGAGGCCAGATGGGGCAGGCAGCAGAGGGGGCTGCCTGGGAGGAGCGCGGGGGGAGCCCCGACAGCCTCACCCTTCTTGAACTCCTCGAGCAGCGTGTCGAGGCGCGTGTCGTTGAAGACGCAGTGGAGTGGGCGGCGGTAGAAGCGCGTGACGGTCTGCAGAGGCGTGCAGTCGTCGGGGTCCACGAAGGCCAGGTCCTTGACGAAAAGCAAGTCCACGATGTTGTCACGCCGGTCCCCCTCGTAGACGGGGATGCGGGTGTAGCCGGAGCGCAGGATCTCAGAGACAGTGGCAAAGTCGAGCACGGCGTCGGCGCGCAGCATGAAGCAGTCGGCGAGCGGTGTGAGCACGTCCTCCACCACCTTGGTGCGCAGCTCCAGCGCGCCCTGCACCATGGCCAGCTCCTCGTGCACCAGGTCGCCGTGGGGGCCGGCGGCCCGCAGCGTCTCCAGGAGCCGCTCGCGCGTGGAGAAGACGCTGAGCTCCTGCCGCAGCGCCCAGTCGAGCAGGCGGCTCAGCGGGTAGCAGAGCGGGAAGGCGGCCAGCATGAGCAGCCGCGTGAGGCACAGCGTGCGCGACGCGATG
>NW_020455976.1:653771-674422 GCF_003342845.1 Nothoprocta perdicaria
CACGTGCGGGCGGCAGCGGCGCTGGGGGAGGCGCGTGGAGGGGGCCCCACGCGCGGGCACCGCGTGGGACAAGCGGCCGGGGCCCAGAGGTGGCGGATTAGTGCCCGCTGCCATGGTCCTGCTCCTGCCTCGCAGGGCCCCTCGTTCATCTCTCTTCCTCTGTGGGGATTATTTTATTTTATTTTATTTTATTTTATTTTATTTTATTTTATTTTATTTTATTTTATTTTATTTTATTTTATTTTATTTTATTTTTTTTTTTTTTTTATGGATAGTGGTAACCTGTCCTGCTGGAAGCAAATGCATCGCCGCTTAACTAACTACCATTTATTCTTATCTCTAGATAAGAGGGAGTGTGTTGTGCAGAGGGGAGTTTATCCCCTTTTGTGCCGGAGACTGCACATTTAGAGGGAATACTTAAGTGGTGCTAATCATGTAATAATGACCTAGTCATCCTGCTAATCATCTAATGCTAATTTAGGAGCTCTTTTCTGGACCAGCCTCCAGCACAGCCTTGAAACAGAGGCTGGGAAATTGGGTAATATCTTACATTGCTGACACCTGGAATGGGGACAGTAATGGCAAAGTAGGAATCTTGCCACAAATCGTCAGTGAGGAAAAGGAAGTTCTCCGTATTTTGTTCCTCACAGGGCTGCAATTCCAGGTAAAGCACCTTCTGGGATCGCTCTCAGGCCCTTTCTGCTATGGACTGACCCTGTGGCTCTACTGCAAGACCATGGCACTGCCTGCCCCTTTGGCCTTGGACACAGCTCTTCCAGGAACAAGTAAAGGATTGGTGTGGGAAGGGGTCCCGTGGAGGGATCAGTGCTGACATGTGAGAGCTCTCCATACATCTCCTCACTGCACGCATGGTAAGAGATGGTGTTGGGAGGTGAGGAAGCACCTGTGAGTCCTTTCATAAGGAGCTATCGGAGTGGCCTGTTCATTGCTATTTTAGGAAGCATTGCTATTTTCCCTTTTCGGGAAAAAGGCCATCATTTTTCTTTTCCTCCAAAGTTGCTTCCCTGGGATGTCAAAGGGATTCTGTGCTGCTTCCCTGACTCTGGATCTTGATGATGTTCACTGCATGATCTGGCTCCAGTGGAGAAATCCTGTCTGGTGCTTTACCGGAGGCTTTTACAAGGGAGCTAACTAGTAGATTCCTTACCAGACCTTATCTCTATTTCCACATACATTATCCTGGTAATAGATCTTGTAAATTGTCATAAATGGTACCCAGAGTGACTAGGGAGTTAAGTTGTGTCTGGCCATGCCTTTCTATGTGCAAGTGCTGGGGAAAAAAATATATGACTGCACCTTCCATGCTGGGACCCAGTAAGAATTGGTGTCTGAGACCATCTCAGATTTATTATTATTATTATTATTATTATTATTATTATTATTATTATTATTATCTGCAGGCTGGCATCAGCCCTAAATTTCTCATGGAAATGTTAAATTTCTGGATGCTGGAAATATTATAAAGGCAATACATATGCTTTTGCGCATCAACCCCAATGTATTGGGGATTGTACTTTGGAGCCGTGTCAGTAGTTAATAATCTTTATTAACTTGTGGACTCCTGAAAGATTTTCCAGTGATGAGTCCCTCAGTACAGGAATTTAAAACTGTGAGCTGCCAGATTGCTTTTTTAAATAACAAGATACTTGGGAAGTATTATTCTTGTCCATAGTACTCTTGTCACCAGAAATCCAAAGGCAGCAGGTTGATGTAGGCTACTGCAATTAAAAAAAAAAAAAAGAGAGAAGTGGGAGGCATGGCACTGCAGGAGGAGGAGCCACAAGGTGGCAATCTCTCTCTGCGGTTGCACTGGCAAAATGAACCTGTGGCAAGAAATAAAATAAAATAAAATAAAATAAAATAATCTGATGGTAACTGAAGCTGTAGACCCAGCTGGTCACATCTTGTTTTCTAGGGGTTCACTGCAACATTCACTTCAGCACTAGGTTTTCTCTTCCGAGCATTTCTCCCCTCAGGGTGAAATTTTCATGCTTGAAGAGGTGACATTGAAGGCTGATTTTTGCTGGCTTTTCCATGGCTTTGTCCCAAAATGGGCACCAGATGTACCTCATTAAATTGCTAGCTACAAACGCTGTTTTCATGTGTGCTGACAGAGCTACTGTGTGCAGTGCAAAGGAGGTTTCCTTCTTCACTGGAAGCACCAAATCTCTGTGGCAGCTGGTTCAGAGTATCTCTTCCTTTCTTAATGTTATATTAATGTACAATACGATGGGATCCAGCCTCGTACAGTGAGGTGATTAGGCAGGAGCAGACAAACCTCGGTGTTAGAACTGGGTTGCAGCCACTAGGTTGCATGTGGCATATGGTCTAGAACAGCTTGAGAGATGAGAGGGCTGCAAAGCCCTGGTGACAATAGCTGCACTCAGGGAAGAAAAAAAAAGGAGAGGGGAAAAAATGTAGCTTGAGTTAGTGAGATGCAGAAGAGAAATAATGCTCATTTTGGGGTGAAGCTGTCTTAGTCCTGCTGCATCAAGCACCATCTGCTGCTATGAGCTCTGTCTACGTCGGGACCCAGATGCGCTCTTGCCAAGTGTTAGCTTACATGTGCTACGTGTGAAAGTCAACTGGTGCGAAAGCTGAGGCCTGATTTGCTTTCAGGAGGATTTGCCCTGCACAAGTGACGACGTGCGAGCGAGCCCCTTGCTGAGGGGATGCACTCCAGAAGTTGCAGGTGTGTCGCTGGAGCATGTGCAATGATTCAAGATGGAAAAGTCTTCCAAAGCTCCAAATGAGACAGAATAAACTGTGCTTTAACACATGCTCAATTGACTCTTTGGCAAAGTATGACATGAATCTGTATGGCTCTCTCTGAGGCCTGTCCCAGCTGTATCCTGCCTGCTGCATCCTTGAGCAAGCAGTGAACTGCTGTCCTTGTTTTCTCCTTGTGCTGTCGTCTCCTTCTCTTACCTGTTCTCCACTTATGACATCGCTCTTCTGGTAGGAGTTATGTAAGTCCTCTATGAAAGGGGCAACCAGGAGGAGAAATGTTAACTATTCCAAATCATAGTGGGAAAAGAAGCAAAGAAAATCTGGATTTTCCTTGGCAGAAAGTGAAGAGAAAGCTAGCAAGAACGGGACAGGTTTCTCAGAGAACATGCGTGCAAAAGAGACTGTCACTAATGCTCTGTAGCCAGTTGAGAGCAGAAACTTTCCACGAGTAAGAGAAATAATCACTGAAATGTGGGATATATGATAACTTCTGGAACAGAAGGAATAAGACCCCAGGCAAGGGAGCTCTGAACATTGTGCTGTACCTTTTATTTCCATTTGTGGATCTGTGGTGTTTGCTTTATCCCTGACTCAGTTACTGTATGTTTGCCAAACTTCACCCAGCCCTCTGGTGATGACTTATTAAGCACTTAGTTTGTGATAACTGGTTTTCTCCTGAAATGATACCACAAGCCTGCTGTTTTGATTTAAGCTGATTTCCAAGTATTTTTGTTAATGGTCAATGACAATCCACTCCAAGAGAATCTAACTTGAGGAAACCATGAAATTTAATTCATTTCTGCAACTTAAATATCTAATCAGTGACACATGGTAGTATTAAATACAGGGGGAAAAGTAATTGTTTAAATCAAATTTCTGCATTCAGTCAAAACCCAATAGTTGTAACATCAAACCGTAGTTTCCATTGTACGGGAAACAAGGCATCACTTTGTCAAAGAAAATAGAGAGGCAATTGCATGCTTGTTATATTGGCAATACAGTTTTATTTTTAGCCTTCTCCATGCTGCTGTTACCAAAGGACTCACAGAAAGCAAGCTGTGGAGGGAGAAGAGAGAATAGAGCACCCAGATCCTGGCAGAAAGGACAAAGGAAATGTCATAGATTCATTGGGAATATATGCCCTCCCCTCGGCACTTGCTTCTGGCTGATAAGCTCCTGGACCTGGCCTGGGCACCATGTCCCTCTCCACCAGCTGGGCTGCAATGGGCTCTGCAACTCCAAGGGCTGGGGAAACGCTTCTCCTGCGTTTCCTTGTCATCACCCAGCACTTCCCTCCTGCCCCCTTGCTTATCGGCATGAGAAGGATTTATTCATTTGCTCAAGAGAGGGATGAGTTTGATATTAGATTAGTAGTGGGCTGCAGGCGAACTGTGCCTTTGGAGAGCTGGGAAATGCAAAGGGATTCTCCAGGCCATGTGCTTTCTGCCTTTGATGTGAAGCTCCCAGATCCTCATCTCCCCATCACTGCCTTAAAGGAGAGCCGATCTGCAGCTTAATTGTTGTTACTGAAATTTCTTGCAGGAAGGTGTTTGCTTTTCTGTATTTGTTTTAAAACTTTCACTGGGAAAATGGAGGGAGGGGGTTGGTTTCAGGTCTATCCAGCTGCAGGCCAGCTTCTCCTTCCTGTGTTAGCACATCCCCGCGCCTGCTGGCATTTCCCCCTCGTTCTCTGTGCTCTTTTTTGCTCTTTCAATTCTTCTCATCCCCAAGGCTCATCCTGGGCATTCTCTGCTTTTACACAGCTGACATTTCACTTTTTCTCCTTCATCTGCTTGTTTGGTTTCCAGTCATGGCCCAAATTTTCCATAGTTCATCGTCTTGTTCTCTAACCACGATCTTCATGTTTTGCTTCTGATTTCTCTTCCCAGGGAAGCTCTGACAGCTGGTTCCTCTGGCGTCTGTTCAGAGCAGGGCAGCGGTGACCGAGGTGTTTAACAGTCTCGTAATTACCGGGAAGATTTTGATTTTTTCCCCCTGCTTCCCTCACCCTGGCAGCTTCTTGGAGTGCTCCTTTGGCTGCCGTTTCTTCCGCTGAGCTCCCTCTCCTCCTTGGTGTCTGCACATAGCACCTTCCTCCCTTTCCTAATTGACTCGTTTGCTCCTCTGGCCCTGCACTTCATCCATCTTCCTATTTCCCCTCTCTGATCTGCTCCTCATGTCCGCTTCCTCCGGGTTTGCTGCTGGAATGTGAAGCATCTCTGCAGAAATATAGAAGGTCTTTGTGAAGTTTTACCACCCCCTGTATTCCCTCTTCCTTCACCTCTATCATCTCTTCCATCTCTTCCCAGATGGTGGGACGGATACTTGCTTGCGGGCAGCCTCGGGCTTGTAAAATGGGAGGGTTTTTTTTAAACCCGTGATGATGTAAAAGGAGGCTAATGCTACACTTCTCATTCTTCAGGGCTACTCTGCTTTGGAGAAAACGTTCGTGAGGGTATTGCGAGCATTGCAGAGCTGCGGGTCTCACTGTTCCCTAAATCTGACTGTGTCAAGAAGCTGCCTTATTTACTTCTACCCAAGATGCAGAAAACAAAAGCTGTATCATGAGGCCACTCATGAGTGCAGGGACATTCAAGGGTCTAAAGAGCATTCGCGGCCAAAGGGTTTTTTTGCACACATATATATTCTCAGCCATATCCAAACCCCGTCTGCTATAGAGGTGTTGGGCTCTATAGAGCTCTAGAGAGGTTTGCTCTCTGCTTCAGGTATCACGATGGTTCTATCAGCCCCCAGAGCAGCTGCCATAGCTCTGTGGAAATCGTGTGCCTCGGTTTCCAAGAGCCTCAAAGCACCTGCTGGGGGACGGGCACTTCGGGAGCTTCCTGGTCCTCTCCTGGAGCAGACACAGGGAGCTCGGGTCTTCTCGGACGCGTTGAGCCCACGCAGCTTAAAACAGCCCGCGGAAAAGAGACGCGCAGATTATTGTAGCAGGGCGCGCAGTGACTACAGGCTCGCAGAATTAAGTTAACCAGAAGAAAAACGACCGTTTCCCAGCAGCTGCCTAAAATTCCGCTCCGCAGCCGCGGCGGGGCCGGCGCAGCCTCCCGGCCCTCGGCCCGCCCGGGAGAGAGCCCTTTGCGTGCACTTTGTGCTGAGAAAAATGCAAGGACAGCACTGCCGAGCGCGCATTTCCTGAGCAGGCACTTGAATTGGGTCGATGTCTTGCTTTTTTTTTTTTTTTTTAATATACATTAAGGTATTTGTTTAGTTTGCATGGATGAGAGGAAGAAGCGCTTCCTCCCCGGGCTCGCTGTCCTGTCCCCGGGCTCCCTCATCAGCCGATCTCGCTCGCCCAGGCAACTGTTTTTGCTTGTTGCAGAACTTCACAGGTCACCTATGCTAAAGGGCGAGACACAGATGCCGTGTTAAATCAAGCGGTTGTCTTCTGCCTGTTCACTCAGATGACAAGTGATAGATAATCACGCCAGAAAACGGCTTTAAACGCGGAGTTCAGATCGTTCAGCTCCAACCTTTATGCGTTGGTAATTTTAGGAGGTCCTTTGCAAACATTAAGGCTCTTGCGGTGAAAATGATGGACGCTGCAGTGCAGAAAGAGTAAAAAGCTCCATAAAAAGAGTCTGCCGTGCAATTACATGCTCTAACGACCACATTTTTACCACGTTCACTGCACTGGACTTGCTCTGCTCCGAAATTGTTTGGAGAGAACAAGTAACTCAGGCCATGGTACAGGGCAGTCGTTTAAGAGCCTGAGAAGAAAATGTTTTCTGTTAAAGTATCTATACGTAATGTCTTTTATTTCTCTTGCTAATTTTCTCCTTGCTGGCTTCTTTTAGAGCATCCATAACTCAGGTTTACTTGACAGCACTGCAGAAACAGACATGGTTGATATCTCGGGAATCACAGACATTTTTTTTAAAAGGCTGTCTAACTTGTTTTATCCTTCCTGGCCTAATGGAGGTTTGTTTGGTACAGCACATCCTCTATTGATAATAACTCTCATCATCTAGGAGCAGAAGTTTATTTTCTAGCGAATTAAAAATGTTCCCCCTGAGAAGGTTTTCCCCATTTTCTTTTGGACCGATTTCCACAGCCTGAGAGTTCAGTTTAATTTTCCTCTGCCTTTTTGCTACGTGCCTAGGACATCCAAAGGGCTCCCCTCTACTGAATCCTTTCAAAGACTGCTCAGATCATTTACAAACAGCACTTTCACGAGCAGTAGCTTTACAAAAGTGAGGAAAAAATCAAAGTAACTACCTATGATACGAAAGCTAAATGCAGGTTTAAGTGTTTGCTGAGCTGTAACTGACTGAAAGAGTGCCAGACATTTTGCAAATATACACAAAAAGACAGGCCCTTGCTCTAATCGGCTTATAAATTAAAAGTACATTGGCAAGAGCAGAAGAGAAGAAGATATGACATGCTTTAAATAGTTTATAGGGAGCTGGAGGATTGTTGTTTATTTGGTGATGTTGGGAAAATATTTAATGTGCTTTGGTTAAACTCTTTATAGAAATGCTGCTCCTCCCCCACCCGTCTTCCCCAATGACTTCTTGGGAGATTAAAACCAGCGAGTCTAGAGAAGAGGGAAAATGGAGAAATGTGTTTCCAAATTAACTAAATGAGTAGGTTTTTTTTTTTTTTTTTTTTTTTTTTTTTTTTTTTTTTTTTTTTTTTTTTTTTTAATGCGAGTCAGTCTTCCTAAAGGAACCTTCGTAATGGAAGAGAGGAGCAGCAGCAGCAGCCGGGATGAGAGCTGGTGTGAGGAGCGGTCCTGCCGAGCCGCTGCTCCCTCGCGCCGGAGCCGCGCGGCTGCGACGGGGCGGCGGCGACGGGGCGGCCGCGAGGTCCCTTTGCAGGTGGCCGGTTCCGGCGCCCTGCTCGAGGGCTCCCACATTTACGGGGCTCCTGTGCTGAAACTACGCTTCGCTTAAAAAAAAAAATGCAGCTTCTTTTTTAGATTCAGCTTTTCTTATGATGGAGAACAGCCGCTTTCTGCGGAAAAAAGCACCGGGTCGGGGCAGGCAGTGGGACGCAGGCTCCAGGTGTGGGGCTGCAGAGCCGGGGCAGGTAAGTGAAGGTTTTCGTTAGCGCCGCCTTCCCAGAAGCCGCAAGCTGACCCTGGCAGCTGGAAAACGTTTTGCTCCTTTCCTTGTTTTCTGTTGTTGGTGATAGCTCCGCAGATAACTAACTTCACGGCATCCGGAGTTTGCATTCAAAGCAGAGACTAATTGTGAGAACATTGCAGGATAAACACACTTCTCCTACAAGCTGGTTTATTTGCAAGGACAAATATACATAAAGGAAATTACACAACAATTTGTTTTCTTTCTGGTCCTTACCACATGATGTATTAAAGCTGCGTTTTAAAATACAGCCCTACTTAACAGAATGAGGCGTCACACGAGTTTCGGCCTGCAGCCACAACACTTATATGAGTTCTGAACTCCCTCAACGCTTGCTGACATTGTTTGGTAATAAGGGAAAAAATGCAAAGGGGGAAAAATAAAACAATAAATAAAAATAGGATTATTCAGGAACTCTTGTTGCTCTTTCAGAGATGACCCCAAACCAGAGCAGTCAACTCACGTCTGAAGCGGAGGCTTCAGTTCCTGGGTCACTTAAATGCTCTTGCGGACTGTGCCTAGAATGTTTGCAGCAGAACACAAATTTCCAGGCTTAAATTGCCTTCTTCCTGTCCTGGGATGCCAGGGTTTGCACAGCTAAAATTGCATAGCCCTTTCTCCCGGATCCTCTTACTTGTATAACGCTCAAATCCGCGTTGCTTTGTGCCTGTCGCCGAGGTTTGCTGCTTTTTGTCAGCGTGCCCCGCACTCAGCAGCCTGCTCCGAGGTGCATTTCCAGCCTCACTCTCCTACGCGTTAGGCGGATTGTTTCAGGACAAATCCTATTTCGTGCGTTTCCTGCTAACTCCTAGCAGAGCCAGAGGTATCTTTCATCCTTTTCCCTGGTTATTATTCATTGCACAATGATTTCCTGATCCCCCAACTCCTGCCTAGGTAACCCGGCACTGGGACCGAGGCATGGGCGGCTACATCCCAGAGGAGCCGGCTTGGAAGCGCTGCCTGGAGAGGTTTTTGTTTTTGTTTTTTTCCCCCAGGGGAGCTGTGGCGACTCCGCGCAGTGCCCTGGACCCGGGTCTCTACCGGGCCCCTTGTGCGGGGCTCGTCGGGGGAACCACGGCCGGTGCACCGAGCTCCGCCGTCGCGGTGGGCAGCAGTGAGGCCCGCTCTCCCGCCTCCCGAGGCCTGGCCCGAGCGGTAAAACCGGAGAGCACGGCCCGGGACTGGGGCGGCGGCACCGCCGCGTTACAGGTGGCTTGTCAGGGCAGGGGCGGCCGCGGCTCGTCCGGGCACCGTCGGAGAGCCCGCCGTCAAGCCAGGACAGCGGGGCCCTCCTCGGCCCGTTGCTCTGTGTGGCCCCAGGACCCGACCGTGCGAAGGGGCGGCCGCAGGTGGGTGCCGGCTCCGCCGGGCCCGGGCCAGCGACCAGCAGATGGTGCTGCGGGCTCCCCTGCGGGCGCCCCGTCCGGGCCGCGGGCCCCGAGCCGCCGGGCGCTCCGCTCTGCACCGCTCCGGCCCAGTGCCGCCTGTCTGGACGCAGGGGGACGAGGCGAGCGGGTGGCAGCGGCGCGAAGGGCTGCGCGCTCCCGGGTAGGCGAGGCAGGCGCGCCGCTGCCTTCGGCTCCCCGCCACATCGGGCCAGCCGGACCAGCAGCTCCGGGCCTCGGGCCCCCGGAGCGCGGAGAGCGCTCGACCCCGGGCGTCTTGCCCCGCTGCCGCGGGGGAGGCTGCCCGTTCCGCTCCGGTACCGGCCAGCACGTTCCGTGGGTCCCGCTCGCCTCTGCCAAGCCCACATCTGCGCGGCAGGACGTTTGGGCCCCCCGCCCGCGGTTTTTTTTTTTTTTTTTTTTTTGGGGGGGGGGGAGGGATGTCATTAAACCTCCTCCCGGACCCGGAGCAGCATCACCGTCGCTGCCTTACCGCCTGGGCCGTCTTCGGTGCCGCAGATGAGCAGGCGCCGCGGTGCCGCTGCAGGCGATGAAGCTGGGAGCTGCGCATCGGCCCCGGTTCCCGGCGTGGAGTATTCCCGGTTCCCGCTTCCCCTCCGCGGAACTGGACACCCGTCGGCATTGGAACAAGAGCAAAGCGAAAGCTCGGGGCTGGCAGAGGAGCAGATGGGCCGGCGGGTCCCGAGACGAGGGGGTTAAACCAGGAGCCTCCCCTTACCTTCAAAAAGTTAAAAATGTCTGGAGCCTGCATCTCTTAAAGGGGCGGTGCTGGCTGCAAGGAGTCTTGGCACCGGCAGCGAGAAAGGCTGGTCAGGGGCGTGAGTTCCCCTCCACCAGCACCAAAACATTGCAAAAAAAGGCAGAGCGCCCCACACTTTAGATAAGGACAATTAGCCACCAGCGAGCCCCTGCAGACAGCGAGTTAATTAGGGGTTTCCTGCTCTCCGGCATGCCCTGTCCCAGCTCCTGCCCCCCCGGGCTCTTAGCTCTGATGGCACCTGGGCTGGCGCTCATGGCCACCTTCTCGCTGTCCTCCCAGGCCGGGGACAGGAGAGCGCTGCCGGTGGAGAAACCTCCAGGTGTGAAGGGAAGAACTCTCATTCTCCTTGATGTCAACACCAAGAGCCCTGTCAGGATAATCAGTGAGAATTTCCTCTCCCTGCAGCTGGACCCCTCCATCATTCATGATGGCTGGCTCGATTTCTTAAGGTAAGGCAGGAGCCCCCCGGCGCCTCCCCACGCCTCCCGCGGGGCGCCCACGCAGACCCGGCCCGGCTCCACGCTGCTGGCGGCGCTTGTTGTGGTGGGGGGAGCAAGGCCATGGTTTCCATTAAGATGCACATGTTTGCAATGGAGAAAGCATTTCAGAGACTTATCAGTAACGACTGCAAAAATGTCGTGCTCCCCTCGCTCCAAGAACTGCTTCTCTGCGAGGAAAAAAAAAAAAAAGTACAACATGGGGCCGAGGCAGCACAGGGAAAACCCCAGCAGCGGGAGCAGGGCCTCCTGCCGAGGCGGCCCCAGGTCCTGCCGGGCGGGGAGCGGGTGCCGGCCAGGTCTGCAGGGCTCCCCGGACTGCGGCCCCGGCGGGGGGCTGCTCTGGGCTCCGCCGGGGCGCCGAGCTGCGCGGCCGGGAGGCGCGGGACGGCCCGAACCGTCTCCCTGCTGGGTAAAGTCGGGAGGGAGAGCAGCGGGTCCGCATCTCCGCTCCGAGGGTTCCTCCGGCTGCCCCCTCCGGCTCAAGGGGGACGAGCGGGGCGAGGAAGGGGGAAGGCGCGGGCGGCTCCGCGCCCGGCCAGCTCGCTGCTCCCCTCCCTCCGCTCCGCTCCCGGCCCGCGGAAGGTGCTGCCCGGCGCGGCCGAGCTGCGCGGCGGCGGAGCGCCCCTGCCTCCCGCGCCGCTGCACTTGTCCGGGTGGTGCCGGCTCCCGCCTGCCCCGGGAGCCCCGCCAGCGAGCGCCACGACTCGCCGCTGCGCTCCGGGCCGCGGTGCCGGTGCCCGCCCGCCGGCCGCGCCGCGCCAGGTGGGGCCGCGGCGGGGGGAGCCCGGCTGGGCCCCGCGCTGCGCCCTCCCCGCCGCGGGCGCCCCCTGAGCCGCGCTCCCCGCTCCCCGCAGCTCCCGGCGCCTGGTGACCCTGGCGCGGGGCCTGGCTCCCGCCTTCCTGCGCTTCGCGGGCAAGAGGACCGACTTTCTGCAGTTCCACAACGTGAAGAATCCGGCCAAGACCCGCGGCGGGCCCGGCCCCGACTACTACCTCAAGAACTACGAGGACGGTGAGCGCCGCGGTCCCCGTGGGCTCCGACCCGCTCCCCGCGCCGCGCGCTCGGGACGGGCGCCGCGGAGCTTCCGCGCTTCCCTCTCGGGCCGCTCCCCGCTCTCGGCGCCGCTTCCGCACAAGGTGGCCCAGGGGTGCCCAAGTCCCGGGAAAGTGGGGCTGCTCCCGCGCCTCCTGCGCTGCCCGCAGAGACCTTCCCGCGCTCCCGCCGGGGACCGCGCTCCGCAGCCCGGGGAGCGCCCGGCCGCCTTGGCGGGGACCCCCCCGTCCCTCCCCGGTGCCCCCCGGGGCTGGCGGCAGCTCCGCGTCCCCCTCCGCCACAGCCCCCGCTTGCGCCCGGGCTCCTGGCTGCGCTCCGCGCCACTCCGCAGCCCGCGCTGCTCCCGAAAACCGCTTCGCTGCCGCTCCCCTGCGCCCCAGCCCTTCTGCAGCCGCACAAAAGGCTCCTCATCTTCTGTGGCCCTTAATCCACACAAAGAAACTTCGTTTTAAAAAGAAAAAAAGTTTTAAAAAACTCAGGCCAAATCTCTGTCCCCAGGCATTTATTTTAGAAAGTGGAATACAAAGCATGAGTGCAGAAAATGAATAATTTTCTATCTTGCCTTTTTAAAAAAGTCTTTTTCTTAGAGTTTTAAAAAAATGGAGATAGTTCCATAAGTAATTTTGAAAGTCAATTAATGCCAAGCAGATCCCAGAGAGACAGGTCTGAGGAAAAGGGGAAATTTTGCACAGATCTAGTCAATAGCACAATCCCGATCGGAAAAAGCAGATGCATTTGCCAGTTTTCTGGTGGCTCACTCCTGCTCTTCCCCCACATAATATCTGATCTCACCGAGATGTGTGTCCCGTATTCCCAAATGCAGGCAGGTGGGTAAGTTTTTGCACTCCTTCTTTTGCTGGGTCTCCTTGCTGAAATGATCTTGATGTTACTACTTATTTTTCTTCTTGTAACAAGTCTCGGGCAAGGAGCTTGTTTTAAGTTCTGCCTACTGAGAGGAGCTTCAGGCGAAAATGCCGACCAAACCTGTGGAAGCCGACCTAGAACAGAAGAAAAAAAAAACATAGTGCATGAGATTGTACATGGGATTCATAAAAACCATTTGTGGGAATCAATTTTCCTTCTTCAGCCCAAAGGTCAATATTTCAACAGCTTGCAGGAGAAAACTTACACTTACTAAATGTCTTCACGACAGTTTTCTTGTTAGAGATGGAGTGATTTTTTTTCCCCCCCTTTCTTTTCCTCTTTCTTTTCCCCAGTTTTCCTCATGGCAATAAAGTTGAAATGTAGCAGCCCTTCAAAATGAAGCTTCTCATAGAAGTTGTAACCACAGGTCTTAACTTTTCATCACTTAAATGTGGAACAGAACCATTGCGAATGTGGGTGAGTGCGGGAGGGGACACATGTGGTGTGTATCAAGCATCGGTGTAAATCAGAAAGGTGTGGTAAAAGGGATTTCCTGCCTGGGAGCAAAGCTTTCTTATTTGTTCCTAAGATCTGTGTGCAAACGCCATGGCCAGAATTGCTGGTAGCTCTCACCTTCTTGTGTAGAGGCTGTAGCGAGGGCTTCGCTGGGGGAATCCAGTTCCCCCAAATGAAATCCTGATGCCACCGCCACCCTCTGCTCTGCTGTTGTGGAGCTTAGCAGCCATGTTCTCCTTTCAGAGCCCAGGTCTGGTTTTTACTCCCTCATCCGCGGGTTGCCCGGGGGCACTTGGGATCTGGGCAAGAGCAAATGTGCAACCAGCTGCCCTTGCACTGGGGAATGTGTGTTCTGAACAGAGAGCACGGTTAAAAAGCAAAGATGGAAATTAATGTCCAAAGGCACGTGGAAGGCCAGCAAGCATCATTCTAGCTACCACCCTCCCCTACAGCTTATCCTGGGTGTCTCAGTAAATCTCAGTAAATGGGAGTGGGAAAAAAGTCAGGAGAGCTTGATTAGATAAAAATGAAAAAAAAAAAAAAAAAAGAAAAGAAAATAATTGAAGAGAAACCTTTGAATGTTGAGATCTGTACCATCCTCTCTGTGTTTTTAGTGATGTGACTAGTGCTAGCTCAGCATTTCTCTCATTTAAGTTTTACCTTTTTGCACACGGGTGCTGTGGGTGCACGTGGACTCCAGGCTCTTAAGCTGGGTGCCTCTTTTTGCTCTGCAGACCCCAGTAGTGTTTGTGTGCCTCGTGTTCAGGACTAAGAGGGAGAGATGAGGATGCAACTCCTTAGATAACCATAGTTATTAGTGACTTCTCTGAGTGCTTTTCCCAGGCAACTGTACTCACAGACAGCCCCCAGGTGCTCCTGCAAGGCATTCAGACAGCCAGCAGCATGGAAACTGCTTTGCTGCTGCCTTCATGGATGTTGTGTGGTGTGGTCATTCTTGTTGAATGTGATCCTTCTTCTTGAATGAATCTCTGCACAAGGACCTTTCTGCTACAATCCCCCTCTGATGGTCTTTTGTACCCTCTAATACTGCTCTGTCCGGATGATCCGACCTCTTCAGAGCTTTTCCTTACTCTTCCATTTCCATCCATTTAAAATACATCTATTTCCTCTCTAGAAAGCCACGCATTATGCCCACATAGCCTAGGCTGGCTTTGACTAGATCTGCACCTTTGGGTTCGCTGGCCCATCTTCATCATCATTCTCCCCTGCATTCCCTCTTTTCAGTTCTTTCTGTATATCTCTCAATGTGAAGTGAACCTGATAATTTTAAAATAGTAGGCACTCCTCAAATGCACACAGTTAGATACCAAGGTGTGTTGCTTAAGTTCATAGGCTTTGTGCTTTCTGCCTTCTTTGGTGGCTATAGGGTGACTGTACTGCCCCAGGGAGCCCCATATCCTGGGTAGATTCAGCTTTGTCATCTCTGTAAGCCTTGAGCTTGCAAGAAAAAGACACTTATCTTAAATGATGTCTTCTTAGGGTGTCCCAGCAGCTTCCCTTGGATGTGAAGGTGACGAGCCAGTGCATGGCAGGGATCTGTCTCACCAAGTCTGTGGTGTTCAGGACTTGGACTCTGCTGAACAGGCCTGACCTTTCACAGGGCACTCAGTGCTGGAGTTTTGCCATGGTGTCCCACAGTCCCGGGTCTCATCTCTTGTCATTCAGGCACTTGAGCAGGGTGTGACATGAGGGGGTCAGCTCTGTAACTGATACAAGTTTCACAGTGGCAACTTAGTCCTTCAATAGTATATTTTACTGATAGAAGCTTTTTTGTTGTATTTTTTTTTTTCTTGGAGAGCTTGTGCTTTTGACTTCTAAATCTGAAATAAAGTGATTCCTTTAGCTTTAGGGTCATTCTTTACTTGTACAAACTTTTCCTAGAAGCACTGATTGCATAATACCAGATGTGTCCTTCCTTCACAGTGCTCAACAGCCTCACAGCAGCCCAGAGCAGTTTTCTCTGGGCAGCTAAGGTAATGTGGGGAACAGTCTGTGGTGGCAGCCCGTGAAGAGGGTGCATGAGGCAACTTGCTTGGGTGCTACATGTAAGGCTAGCATGGGAATTTCATATAGACAAATTTGTCTATACCTGACAAAGCAACTTGTAAAAGTGATTGTCTCTCATAAATGGCTTAGGAGAGCTGTGGCATGTGCAGTCTCTTCTGATGGTAGCAGTATAGACAATATCTGTACGAAGTATTGTCATCTTTGTCGGTGTCTCTGAGCTTTGTTAAATGCTGCTGCCAAAAAAAATGGTTATTTACTGATTATTTAACCCCCGTGTAGTGTACACCGGGCATCAGCCATCCCATGCAGCCCACGCTGTGTACAGTTACTTCCAGAGTCCACTCTCCTTGCATAGGTCATTTGTCTGCTTGAAGTTTGTTTAAAAAATCAAAATGTGTGGTATCAAAGGGTAAGGCTTTATCAGATTTTTTTTGACGCTTGATGGTCTAGAAGGGTAACGTTTTTAGAAGGTCTTTTTTCTCCCTTCGGTGGTGCTTTTCTCCATTTGCCTCAGTGATATTGCTTTCCTTCCCCATTTGTGCTGAGTGGTAGTGTGCTATCTCAAGATGTATTTTCTCCTGTCATGGGCACATGTTTGATTTCTGGGCAAGTGCTAAGATGCAAAGTCTCATGGTTAGACCTGCTTCTCTTTGTTATTGGATCATGTACCAAATATTCCATTGAGGTTCTTTCATTTACCTTCCCCAGTCCTTGCCAAGGGGCAGCTGACTCTGAGGAATGGGGCAGTAAACTAGAAAGGTCTCCAGGGGAAAAGCCTGGAGCAACTCCTTTTTGGAATAAGCATTTAAGGCTACCCATTTTCCCAGGTTCTCAGCATCTCTAGCCTAGATACAGAACCTCCTCCAAGTGGGCTCACTAAAATGTGACTTGCAGTGTCCCTGGAGCTTGGTGCCTGAGGTGTGGTACAGAAACCTGGTGCCTTTTCCTTTGGATCAGCAAGGGGTGCTGCAGGCACTGGAGCCTTAAAGCCTATTTTGAAAGCTCCTTCTGGTTCCATGACATGATTTTTGTGGACTGGTCTGAACTCATCTGCAGGGTGGTTCTGGACTTCTTATCTTGAAGGCATGGAGACCAGCTCCGGACGAGCTGCTGTGACATAAACATTGCTCAGAGTTCCCCCAAGTACACGGGCCCTACTGCTGCTCCCCGGTCTGTCCCCTGGGGTTTTTATAGTCCATCGAGATCAAAGGACCTTTTCCCCGTCACAACCAGCATTGCCCTGTGTGTGCTGTGGGGAGAGGGAGAGGGAGTGCCTATACATGCTGCAGGTAGTGTGTAGGAAAAGGCTCAGAGCTGAAGTGCTTGCAATGCATAAGGATGGCTGCATATGGACAACACATTTCAAAAAAAAAAATCAAAAAACAAAAAAATCACTATTAATTGCTGGTAAGTTATTTCCAGCACTTCCAGTATTTTATTTCCTTTTTTTTTTTTTTGGAGAGGATACTGGGCATCTGGAAAAGTGACCAATTACTACAAAAACCTTGGAAAAGCCTTATTCCTTATGCCTTCCATACTTGCCAGGAGGTTCTACCACATGGGGGAAAGCTTCATGTTATGCATCCTAGGCCCGGCTAACAGATTTTGTGGACATCCTTTCCACTTAGGAAGTTGGATACTTGCCCTACAGGTCTATCCCTTCAGGCACCTTTGAATACTCAAAGTTGTATCAGAATCTTGAGACTTGTGCCGCAAGTGGGCATTTCACTTCATCCACCCTTGCCAAGTCCGTATTGATGTTGGGCATTTAGAGTTGGAAGGTTCTTAGATGGTGAGTGGAAATGAAGAGAGCAAACATTCAGATGACTCCAGGAGTCATTTATCATTTGCTTTCAGCATAAAAAAAAGGTAGACATTTTCTACCTCCTATGTTTGAGGTCATTATAGATGCTCCTTTACCAAGTGGCACTGCCATGTGATCGTTATCTTGGGGTGAAAATCTACAAACAAGTAGTTACTTACGGAGAAGTGTGCAGTCCTGTAGGGGCCAGGGCTGCTGCCTCCACCCTTTGGTTCTTCGTGGCATGTTCCTGCCTGCTCCTATGTCTCAAACTGGAACTCATGGTGAGTCACTTCAGGGAGCTTAAATGGCCAAAAGTTAAATGTGGAGAGATTGCACTTCAGCTGCCTGAACCAAGTAAGTGTGTGATCATGGAGGCATGGATGAGAGTGCTAGGGAAGGAAATCATACGGTAAAAAGCAGGACTGCAGGAGCCTCGGACTTGGTTAGATTAAGCTTCTACACAACTGCATTGTGAAGGTGGTGAATCAGCTCTTCTCTTAGCTTTCTGCCACCAAAAGGGTTGGTGCTCATGCCTCACTGGCTCCAGGCTGTGTCCTTCTGCTTGTGTTGGCTCTCATGCCTTTCTCATCCTCTGATGAGCTGGTTGTCACTAAGGCAGCAGAAAACGATTTCAGAGGAAAAAAGTGACCAGTTGTCTGTTACTTTGATGAGCAGGGTCAGTTCATTAGGATTTTGAGGATACCAGAGCCAGACTGAGGAAGGGATATATCCACGTGGCTGGAACTGTCCCTGTGTCCCTGACAACTCTTGAAATCTTGCCTTTAGACTGTAGCAGATGTATCTGGATGACTTGCACCGGCTTGTTGTACATCAAAAAAAAAAAAAAAAAAAAAAAAAAAAAAAGAGCAAGTAAGCTCTACTTTATCCAAGAAATCATTTAATCATTTTCTCTTCCTGGTCATCCAGAGCATCGTTTTGTCTACCTTCATCTTCTAAGTGTCTCTTCAAGGTTTAGCCATTAGTCCCTTCAGAACTTGCAGAGGAAAGGGTTGTTTTTCATCTGCTCTCATGATACACCGTACACATGAGAGTGTGGAAGGAAAAAAATTGGTCATTGTGGGAACCTTCTTGTGGTCCCAGCTAGGCAAATACTTCTGTCAGTTGTCCCGTCCTTTTGTGTCTAGATGTCTTTCAAAAGGCTTATGACTTTAGGGATCTTTGAGCACCTAAATCACTGCTCCTTTGGAAGGACTGAAGCATTTCAGCAGTGCAAGGGGCAGTCCCAAAGACCTGCAGATCCTCCAATGCCCAATGGTGTTCAAGGAGACATCCGACCTCGGGCTGCTCGTTGGAAATCTTTGCACCTCGGTAGATGTGCTGAGTTCCCAGGGACCATACGTGCAACAAAAGCATGGCAACCTACCCAGCATGGCAGGGATTTCTGTGTGAGGTGCCCTTGTATTTATTTATTTATTTTCGTGAAAAGTAGGAAAGGCCACAGAATTCACCTTACAGAAGATGGGACAGGAATTTTCTCTCCAGGAAATATTTTCAAAGCTTTCTTGTTTCTTATCTCCATTTATTTTGCTAATTTCTAACACTTTTGCTGAATAACACTTTTTAACATATAATTAACATTTTAACACATAATTAACACTTTTTTAATGTATGAAAAAAATGTATAACTCCAAGAAATGGAGCAAGCAAACAGATTCTGATTTTTTAGCTATTTGCTGCTCTACAGCTGGTCATGTGTTTCACTGTTTCTAGGAGGCATCCTAAATTCTCTTAAAAATGCATATATTTGCACGCTCCATATCTATTCCTATGCTATAGACCTGCACGTTCTTTTTAAGAATTATTACTGATCCATGTAAAGTAATGTGCATGGGGGAAACACATGTAACATTACATGTACGACTACAGGCTCCAAATTAGCCGTTGCTATTCAGGAAAAATGTTTTGAATTTAATATGTATTGTTCTCTGAAAACATGTGGGCAGTAAAAGAGCAATCCACTGTTAGGAAATACTAGGAAAGGATCAGAGAAACCCGTAGAGAGCATTCTTATACCACTACACATGCTCTAGTGTGACCACATATTAATCAATGCATAGAATATATGTGTATCAAATAAGGTGATGGAGGAGATCAAAGTCACAGCTTTCAGATGTAGAGTTTTTTTTTTCTAAGTTGGAAAAAATGACTAAGGATATGATAAATGTTATGAACTCAGTGACACAGGGAATACAAATTGGCAAGGATCATTTCCTTGTTTTCATGGCACAAGAAATAAGGCTCATCAAACAGAATTATTACATATAAAAAAAGAAACTTTTTTTTTTTTTACAGTACTAAATGGCTTGTGGAAATCATTGCCAGGGAGTTTCCTAGAAAAATAAAAATAAAAGAAGGGAATGAGACAAATCCGTCAAAGTATTGTCTATTGAAGACAGGCATGATGAGGATACATCTTCTGGCTTGAGAAATCTCTAGGCTTTCTAATTAAAAGAATTCTGCTCCCAATTTCACAGTCACTGGTCATTTTATAGTAATTTCAGCAGAAAAATCTCATTTTAAAGCATTTTTAAATATGTTGATTTAAAAAGAAGGCATTTTATAAGCTTGGCAACTTGCAGTTCATAAGAGTTTTGCCTAGTGGCCAATTAAATATCTATTTAATTTCTGCCGTAATGTCATTTTCCAGTATTCCAATTTTTGTAATCTTTCCAGAGTGAGAATATTGATTTCTTCTTAACAAAACATCAAAAATTTTTCTTGACTCTCATTTTAAATTTTCTTTTAAAAGCCAAGCAAACAGGCAGGGGAGGAGGATTTTTTACCTTAGCTTGTCCTAGTGCCCTGGCATTGCTGGCTGTAGCTTTGGCTGGCATGGTGAAGGCCGTGCCAGTGTCTCTCTCGCATGCACTTGGGAAGGGGAGTTATTCCTCTTCGTGCATTTACCTCTCTAACCGTATGTGCACAAATTTTTGTCTCCACTCCTATCTTTTGCCATCCTCACCAGTGGATTATCCTTAATATCTTGGGGTTGCTTCATGGCTTGGGCAGGTCTCCTAAGGCACTTGCACACTGGCCATGCTGATCCCACGTGAATTCCCGGGGGTAGAGACTCTCTGCCAAGTAGGGATACCTCTGTTGTGGGCTTGGGAGATCCATGGCCTGGTACAGGGGTGGTGGGAAGCGGTTAGTACAACCACTTGATCCAAAGGAATTGTGAAGAGGAACCGCTGGAGCTCACCTAGCGTATCCTCTGCCTTGCCCTGAGATAGGATCACTGCACTTGTGTCGTTCCTCATGGGTGTTTTGCTACATTGTTCCTAAAAAATTCCATTTGGTAGATTCAGTGATCTTAGGTGGCACACACTCGGACTTTGGAGACATACAGATCCTGAAGCAGAGCAGAGGAATGCACAGGCCCTCGGAAAAACAAAAAGCGCTTGTCAAGGGCCATCCCAAGTTCCCCAAAGCTCGACCTCCTCGGCAGCTGCCCAGCTCGATGAGGGAAAGGCAGGAGGCTGAAATTTCAGCTGCTCTTGGTGCCGGGCAGGAGCGCGGTGGGGAGGCAGGAAGGGCGAGCCCCGCTGTCCCGCACGCTGCGTGCCCAGCCCGCGGGCAGAGACTTCCCTCGGTTGTCCCTGTGCTGACGGTGGCCCCGCGCTCGGCTCTCTGGGGACAGCCTGGCAGCCGAGTGGGCCCGGCGGGCCGGGTCCGGGTCCGGCTGGCGCCAGGCGCAGCTCACCTGACCCGCCACACGGGTGTGCTCCCTTCATACTGCATGCGGGAGCCCGCGGCGAGCGGAGCCCGGCAGCGCCGCGACGCCGCCGGACGGGGCGGACGGGCCCCGGTGGGGCCCCGAGCCGCGCGGGAGCCGCCGCCGCTGC
>NW_020455976.1:674472-783214 GCF_003342845.1 Nothoprocta perdicaria
CGCCGGGCCGGGGGCACGCTGAGCTGGCCAGGGTACTGACCCGGCCCGGCCCGGCCCGGCCCGCCGGCTCCGGGGCCGCCGCAGCCCTGCCGGGCCCGCTCGAGGCAGAGCTCGTGGTTTGCCGTCTTTGGAAACCATTTGGCGTCCTCTGGGGCTTCCACATCTGGAGTTCTTCTTTCGCACTTCTGGCAAGAGCTGTTTGGTTTCTTGTTTTGCTTGGTATTTTTTTTTCTTTCTTTTTCTTTTTTTCTTTCTTTCTTTTTCTTTTTCTTTTTCCTTTTTTTTTTTTTTTTTGTCTTTTTTGTCTTTATTTATTTATTTATTTATTTATTTTTGCTGCTCCACACTGGGTAAGGCAGTGTCGTTCTCCTGCCCTGGCAGCTGCACCCTGCAGTGATTCTCCTCACTCTTCTTCTTGCTTCATTCCCTTTTCTCTCTTCTCCTTTCAGATTTGGTGGCTGCAGGCTTCTTACTGGCACTTTTCCCTGGGTTATTCTGGCCAAAATTTTCCTGACCTTCTCCAGCAGCTGTGCCCTGTCCTCCTGCCTGCCTTCTGTGCTGCTAGTGCAGAAGATCAATGCAGAGGTGCAGCTTTGGAAGGCCAGGGTGGCAGGGGATGGAGGACCAGGCATTTAATTAATTGAGAGGCTGCACATTCATATCCCAGATATCTGCCAACTGTTTTATTTGTTTTTGTTTGTTGTTTCTTCTGGGCCTGTTGGGTCCTTTGTTGCTCTGGGAGGCAAGGGTCATGGACAGCTATCTCCTGAATGTCTCCAGTAGCAGATTTCTGGGATGTTAGAGTGCTGTCAGAGTCCCATGAACTTCTGACTACAAGAAGAGTGTCCCGGTTTTCTGTGCCCTGCACACCTGCTCCTGGACCTCAATGTCTAAGAAAAGACTTGGGGAGGAGGTTGTATAAATGTGGTCTGATGTCCTCATGCATCCCTGCTACAGTAACATCAGACCCTAAAAGCAGCACTAAAAGCTACACCTGCTTCCCTGTGTGCACAAGCCTGTGTTTGCTGTGCCTCGTGATCCATGATGATGGAGGTGGGGATGTCATGCTGGCCTTGCTACTGTGTCCCCTTGCACTCTCCAAGGTCCTGTCCCAGCACCTCCAGCCCAAGGGCCAGGTCCTGACTGGACCGGCTACATCTGACCCCCTGAGAGACTTCTCAGGCTCCCCATAGCTCTTTGGTCTTGGTATAAGCTCCTGTACAGTTTCATGCTCTTCTTTCTTCCTGCTCCATCTCATCTTTATGTATCTCATCCAGCCTCTGTGCTGCATGTGAGAGTACTGAGCCGTATTTTCATGCTAGTTGGATATTACCGTGTCTCCACTCCCAAGCACACTGGCTTCTGCATGGAGATGTTATGTTAGATTCAAGACAGACAGAGACTCAGTCTGAGCAGGACATAGCTCTAGGATGAAGCTCAGAGACAGGACAAGAATGTGGTTTTTACTCTTCCACTTGCCTTGGACATAGCAGAGCTTTGAACCTATGTTTGCTAAGGTTAAGATTTGACTCGTTGAAATACAAGAGCATGACTATTTTGGTGTTCTTTGATTTGCATTAATGTAATGGAGCTAGAGAATATACATGGAACAAGACAATACTCTCTTCTGAAAATAAACTCTTTTAGAAGCTTTTAGCTACATGAGAATCAGGCCAAGCAAAGGGTGACCTCAAGATGAAAAAGGTGTCCTCATACAGTGCAGTCGAGAACTCCAGCTTTCATCACTTATTTTCAGTTCACGACACCTGACGTTTTGTAAGAATTAAGTGCTGAGTATGGTGCCCATGACATCTGAGCTTTAGAGAGTATTACACTCAGAAAGCAGCTTCTTAAAGACTGATTCGCACCACATTTCCACTGTTCAGACATTGGCCACATTTAGCCTGACTTCTGTCCTCCCCTGCTATACCCCCATCTTCGTGTTTCCCCTGCAGGTCAGTAGTTCTAGGAGACGGAATGTCATATTCATGTTCCACCATGTGATGTGTAAAATGTTCATATGAAGTGAATCTAAATGTTAAATAATCTTCCCACCTCTTGAATTGATTCCGTGGGATTAGAGGGGTACAGAGAGCTCTTCAAATATCATGAGCTGTGCTGACCTAACTCTAGTGGTGATAGGTGCAGCAAAGATAAACAGTGCATGGACAAGACTTCTTCACCATTCCTTGGACAAGCGAGGGGAAATGGTGACCAGTGAGCCACCAGAAACGGATTTATTTTTTCCTGTTATTTATTGTCACATTGGCATTCATAACAAGGAGGTAATGTAGGTGTTGGGTGATTTCAGCACTTTTTAGCAAGAGAGACCTCCTACTGTAAGAAATCAGCCTCTAGGAACAGAAAGGATGGAAAGGGGAAAGGTTGTATTAGCATATTAAAGCCATTGACTTGAGATTTCTGTGGGAGCAAAGGAGACTACTGCAAAGCAGAGCAGGTTCATTGGACAGGTGGACCCAAGGGGTTTGGACCCTTTTTTGGGGATTGCTCATGCTGAGTGATGGTTGTGTGGCTGTCATGTTGGCTGGTTCTGATCCAAGCATCTGGTGAAAACGAAAGCTGAGGTTTGGCCATCTCCCTTTTTTCTTTCCCTTTTGCTGTAGACATTGTTCGCAGTGACATTGCCCTGGATAAGCAGAAAGGCTGTAAGATCGCCCAGCATCCTGACATTATGTTGGAGCTACAGAGGGAAAAGGCAGCTCAGATGCACTTGGTTTTGTTAAAGGAGCAGTTTTCAAACACATACAGCAACCTCACATTAACAGGTAAGGCTGCGAGACCAGCTCTGGAGCTAGGAGTTGGTGCTAACTCACAGGTCTGTTAAAGCCCTCGGGTGCGCCACCTTTCAGCATCTCTCAGGCCACCTTTGTTTTTTACTAAGATTACAGGGTACTGGGAGGGAAGAGATGGACATCACGGTGGACTCATAAGGCCTTTGCAGCTGGCACCTTCGCAGACACTCCAGATTTGGTGCCCAGGGACAGCATGTTTTCCAAAGTCTGATCTAAGCAGAATACCACAGGACGTGAAGTGCTGTAGAAATCTCCCTGCTAAATATTCACGTCGATGGGGCTGCAGCAATTACTAAATTTGGAGTCCTTTAAGCTGCAGCTGATTTTTTTTTTTCAGAGCATGCACTTTGTGTGAACCCAGTAAATATTAAAGAGCAAATATAAAGGGATAATGGCCCAGACAGAGCTGAGATGATACTCTTTTTCTGGCAACTGTTTGTATTATCCATGGAACAGAATCTCAAAGGATGGAAGAGACTGCCACATTTTGGATACACATTTAATGGTGCTTGTAAAGGACTGATGTCTTCAGGCAGTGAGTGGGCAGGAGGATGGGATCCCAGCAGTGTCCTTTCATAGCTGTTCTCTTTATCACTACAGCTGCATGAGCCACAGACGAGGAGGAGGAAGAGACTAATAAATCAAACAAGCTCCTCTTCCCCTCTTGCCCGGTGCCTTTCCCCCGGAAGGCAGGGAAACATCCCGCTTTTGGGGAGGGGGCTCCCCTCGCTCTGGCCGGGGAGGCTGCAGCAAACCCTGCCTGTGGTGGCCACCACGACGGGGGCACGAGAGGGCTGTGGCAGCTCCATAGAGCCCATGCCGGCCACCCCTGCAGCTGGGCTCCGAGCGGGAACGGGCCCCTGCGCAGCCTCACCAGCCACCGCCGTGTCCCTGCCTCCAAGCCCCTGGCGGGCACGGCCTTGCGGCACTGAGCTCGACTTAGCCCCTGGTGGGCACGGCCTTGCGGCACCCAGCCCTGCCCCAAGCCCCTGGCGGGCATGGCCTTGCAGCACTGAGCCCGACTTAACCCCTGGTGGGCACGGCCTTGCTGCGCTGAGCCTGGCTGAGCCCCTGGTGGGCACAGCCTTGTGGCACTGAGCCTGGCCCAGCCCCTGGTGGGCACGGCCTTGTGGCACTGAGCCCGACTGAGCCCCTGGTGGGCACGGCCTTGTGGCACTGAGCCTGGCCCAGCCCCTGGTGGGCACGGCCTTGTGGCACTGAGCCCGACTGAGCCCCTGGTGGGCACGGCCTTGTGGCACTGAGCCTGGCCCAGCCCCTGGTGGGCACGGCCTTGTGGCACTGAGCCCGACCGAGCCCCTGGTGGGCACGGCCTTGTGGCACTGAGCCTGGCCCAGCCCCTGGCGGGCACGGCCTTGCGGCACCGAGCCTGACCAAGCCCTCGGTGGGCACGGCCTTGCACCACTGAGCTCGGCTTCCCCGGAGCCGCTGCTGTGGCCAGGCCTCCTGAGGGACCCCCCGAGGTGGCCAGGCATGGAGCTGGGACCCTCGGGCCTGTGGGCAAGCGTGGCTGAGTCGCAGCGCTCCTGAAAGCCCGGCATTTAAATGGGATCCTCAGAACCGTTTCTCATTCCCTGTAACATAATCCACTTGGCTGTTTATTCCCAGTACAACTGCTGGAATCAACATTGTCAGCTTTTCCCCTGACAACTTGCTTACTTTCCACTAAACAAACTTCCCTCGAGAAGAGAAGCTGCTCTCCCCTGTCCTCCTTCCCTCGCTGCTTCAAAAGCTTGCAGGCATTGCTCACATTTTTTACAGAACCTGCAGAGCAGAGGTGCTACCTGCTTATCAGCTCCGCTCTTAGCCTTTCCAAGTGTGTTTATAGGAGAGTTCAGGAGGTTTTAGCTCTGGCTCTCATGGAGAGAGAGAACAATTTCACTGTAATATTACCCAAAGAACTATTTTAATGTCCTTTAAATCCCTCTGAATGTGGGCAGAACATCTTCATAATTGTTATGAAGTTTAATCTTTTATTTCATAGACATAGTCTGAGAACATGGACTCTAGACAGCTAAGCATAATATTTAACTGGAACTCTACTAACTTGTGTAAATATTTCCCTTCCCTGTGATGGATCTGGTGTTTGGGGTGGGCAGAGGGGGTTGTACATCTGTTGCAGCAGGGCATTCCTTACCTTCAAAATTCAATCAGCCAGAGTTTGCTTGAGGACTTCTTTTTGTTCTGCACAGTGTTTTTCATACACTGTTATAGGGAGACCCCAGGTCAGCAGCAAGGTCCTGGAGGGGAGGTTCAGGAGTAAGGATGCAGCCCTAGATTGGGGAGGGACATTGAAGGGTATCCCTGAGTTTGCAGGGCTGGAATACTGGGGACCCTGCAAACAAGGAATCTCCCGTGGAGGTTTGTATCCACAAGTCACTCAGTCCCATGCAGTATGTATTTTGTGGCTGAGCCCCAGGACTTAGTGCCTGATCCAGACTGAACGAACATTCAGCCCCAAGCCTCCATGCAAGAGGCATTCCTGCTATTGTTAGTTTCCATAGCACTTTATATCAAAGAACCATAAATGGAGCATCTTGCCCAAAGCTGTGTAAGAAGAAAAAGCATAGCTAATCCACCATCATCTGAGAGCAAGAACAGCACCATGAAGTCAGGCTTATTCCTGGGCTACCACCGCCACTGCTGTAGTGATCTGGGTAAAAAGCCACCTTCTCTTCCTCCTCCTCACAGTTACATGAGCAACTGGAAACACCACGGACCAGGCCTCTGAGGCTCTCTGCCCATGCGGTTCTCCAATATTGCCCTTGGACCTCCATGGGTCCTCCCATCTTTAAGAACGAGAGTCCTGGAGTGTAACTCAGCAGTCCCTGAGGCATCATGGCAATTGTAGGTCCCTGACCACACCCCTGTGCAAACCAGGAGCTTTCTCATATATATTTGCTAGCTGCATGTAGTTTCCAGCATGCTCCTTATCTCAGTGATCAGAGAGGACAGCCCATTTTTCCTGGAATCTGAGCTGCTTCCAGCAGCAGGTACCTCCAAGGTAAGTGGGTGTCTTAAAATGAAATGTATGCTCTTTGCTTTTTTTCCTCTCTTTTTTTTTTTTTTTTTTTTTTTTTCCCTATGTGCTGAGACACAACTGAGACTGAGTGAAACCAGGCAATTTTTCTGGCTCTTGCTCTTCCAGGAACATATGTTAGACTCTGGCTTAGGCCACTTCAATTTCTTTAGACAAGTATGAGCTTTCCTCTGCTCCTGTCTGCAGGCTTTCTCTTGCATCTTGCATTTGTTTTCTGTACGTGATCTTTCCAGGCTTACTGAGTCTGCCTCATTGAGATGAGTGATCGTCTTTGATCTGAGGCAGTATTATTTAAATGCTGTAAAACATTTTGGGGCTTATTAATCTCCACTGCTTCCCCTTGCTGCTCAGAGCCGGGTGTCTTGTTTCGCAGATCAGCATCTCCTGAGCTCTCAGCGAGGCCGTGGTGGAGCAGGAGAGGGCCCAGACTTCTCTGCTCCTCTTTGCAACCTACTGGCTGAGCCAGCCTGTTGGGGTGGTAGGTGAGGAGCACGAGTCCTTCTGTAGAAACATCTCTTTGCTCTTTTCTAGTCAAATAGGTGGAACAAGTTACCTGTATCTACAGGATTAAAAGTTGCAATAGCCACAGTTGGCTCCCTAGTTTTTCAGTCCTCTGGAGAAAGGACTTGGTCGCATTCAGATGATTTGGGAGCCCCAGAGCTGAGTGTGACACAAGGAGCTGCCCTGGGACCTTGGAGATGTGATGCACACGTGGGTGTTAGCAAGCGAGCTCATGGGGAGCAGGGCAGTGGCAGGCAGAACTTTAGCAGATTAAGTCTGAAACCCTCCATCTGCAGTGCCAGTTCTTGCTGGCTTTACATGCTGTGTTTGTTCTTTGAAAGAGTGGATATATGCTGATTTCTGTGCTGTTATTAAGCAAAGCCAGTTAAGCCTAATGGAAGAGGGAATTGCTCAGAAGGTCAATGGACATATGTGAGAAACGGTCCCCTTCTGCATTTCTGTGAAGTGTTAAGTGTAACTGAGCTTCCCAAGATACAACTCTGAACCATAAATAGTGCATTTACATTCAAAAGTTCCCATTGCAAGGCAGCCAAACACTGATGCATTTCTCATTCTCACTGGACTGAGCAGGGGGAAAACGTCTCCTCTTCCTGTCCCACCTTCTGCCTGAAGCTGCCATGCAGATTGCTTCCCTGGATCAAAAGCCTGTCATGCAATGAATGTCCCATTCACACTGTGTGAGGCAGTGAGTGGTGAGAGCACCCCTAGCCTGTCATGTTGTGTGACACAGCCTCGAAAATCAGGAATCAAGGAAAGAAACTCCCTCCAGGGAATAGGCAGGTTCCCCTGAATGGACACCACAAGGTCCCGCACTGCCCAGGGCCTTCACAGAGACCAGCAACCTCCTCCCAGCTGCACTTAGAGGCACCTGGGGGGACAGGAACAGGTTGGGGCTGATAGGAACAGAGATCACAGTTGCAGGAGAGTGTGAATCATTGCTTGGGGGAGGAGGGTCTGAAGTTGCAATCAGGTGTTTCACATTGACCACTAAGTTCGAGGCTTCTATAAGAGCGGCTGTGAGGGCTGGGTAGGACTTTTTTGGGGAAAAGGCTGCTGGAGCTGCTGCTGGCTAGACAGAAGTGTCTTCTGGCTCAGGTGAGTCATAACAGTGCGTGCCACGGTTGAGATGGAGGGAATGTTATTGCTTGTCCCCAGCAGTGGTGTGAGTGATGCCTGCTCTGTGTGGTGGCACATGCAGGAAGGCATGGTGATGAGCAGAGGGTTTGGGAGCAATGGTGTCAGTGCAGGGCCACTGTGTGGGAAATGCATATAGGGTGGCTTGGAGCAGGGAATAGAGCAGTGCATCTGCGTAAGGATGTCTGCAAGTGAGAAGCTGCCTTGCAGAAATATGTTTTTCTCCTCTCCTCCAAAGGCAATGAGAGCCACAGTTGCTCTCCCCCCTTGGCAGGGGATCATATGGCTCAGGTCGAGCACCTGTGACATTTGTGTTTCCTGCACTTGTGAGCCTCCCATGGTGACCAGCAGGGCTACAGTTCCTGTTGAATGTGGTTGTTTTGGGAGATGGGGGTCCTGGAACAGGATGTGTCCACAGGACTCATCCTGCAGAGGCCACGAGGGAGAGTGGGGTTTGCACGATGTCTGTGTTGGGATCTGTGCAGAGAGCTGGGTGCAGGGCTGAGAGACCTTTGGGTGCCTGCACTGCTGAAAGGTTGCTCTACTTTGGTTTTTTTTTCTTTTTTTTTTCTTTTTTTTTTTTTTTCCCCTCTGGATTTTTTTCCTAGATGCATGGTTTTATCTCTGGTTAGAAGTAAACTCCATGGGGACTACTCTGTGTGTGGGGTGGGAGGTGTCACTGGCTTGTGATGCTGAATGTGCTCTAAGACAGGACCTGGGAAGTTCTCTGGCCTTGTTGCAGAGGTAAGTGCTGCTTTTCTGACTTTTTGGCATCTTTTTAGGGATCAACAGCATAAGCCCAACATGGCCTCTATGGGAGAATTGCATGTGGCAGCTGTTTTACTGGGTGCTGTGCAAATTGCTCATGCTTTATGGTGGCATTTTCTGGTATTTTTGTAGCAAGTGTAGTAGAGACTTTTGGATTTCTTTTCTTCTCTCTATTGCAGACTACTTCATTATATGCATTTCATTACTATATGTATTCATGGCACTGTACAAAAGAGATCTGAAAAGGACCTCAAGAGGGCATCTTCTAGCCTTTTCCATGATAAATCAACTATACCTGTACTCCTTTTGGGAAAAAATGTCTATAGGTAGAGATAATATCTTTTATTCTGATTTACTGATAGGGCTGGAAAAAAGGCTGACCAAATTCAGGGGGCAAAAACTCTTCTTCAGGTTTGAAATGAGAAAAGTGGCATTCAAAGCTAAAAACATATATATTTATAAAAATAAATATTTTCCCCTGAGTTTGTCTTGCTGATTAGCCACAGCTGAGCTACTGGTGAAGTGGTCAAAGGCAAGTGAGGGGAAGGCAATGATGTCAGCTCCTATGGGAAAGGGGGAAGAAGAGGTAATGGCTGTGGAAAAACCATAGGATATTTCTGGGAGCAAGGGACTGGAAAAACCATGTCTTAGAAGTGGTGTCTGTATTGACCTCATGGTTTTTAGTGTTCAACAGTTAGGACACGATCCCTCTTGAGACACTAGGCTCAGAACTGAGGAGCTGAATATGGTGTGGAAATTATGCGTTCCTGTAACTGGGGAATCCTGCCCCTTTATCAGCTGTTTATATGAGCTTTTTCTGAAGCAAGGTTTTGCCATGTGGTTTTCTGGGAGCATTTGGTGTGTGGCTGGAAATATATGGGCAAACATATGTAAAGCCAGTAGGTTGTGAGGGCTTGATGGGGAGGTGTGGGCATCATGCAGGTTGCAGAGCCACCACTGTTAAGTTGCATCTATTAGGAGTCAATTCATCCTTGTTCTTAAAAACTGTGGTGCCACAGAGCCCATGTCATCCTTGGCCTTCATGTCTAGCAGGTAACTAACTACAGGGAGTGTTTTTTCAACTTGTGCTTCAATTTAAGCCTATTACAGTATGTTATATCCCTGTAGATATGAAGAACAGTTTGCAGTACTCTTCTTTCCTCTGTGCAGAAATCCTTTACATATTTGAGGCCTGTTATCATGTTTCCCCTAAGACTTCTGTTCTCTGCACTGAACAACTTTATTTCTTTTGCTCTTTCCTCATGGCCATGTTATTTTCAAGTTGAATGACACATGCATGGTTGATTCTGCCTCTTGAGGTCCCTTTCAGCCCTTTTAAAATTTCCTTTTGGTTCTGTGTTCTGTTGATGTCCCCCGGGCTCTTTCCACTTGGTCTGTGTTGCTTTTTTTAAAGCTTCTTGCCTTGAAATGAGCCCAGGGCTCTAGCTGAGCTCCATCTTTACTGAAGCAGAGCAGCAGGACTATTTTGGTCATATTGTGCATGACGCTTAGGTCTACGTGCCCCAGTATAATCATGGACCTGAGAGACAACGTTGCTTGTTCACGTCTGCCTTTTTGTGTTCAGTTCTCCAACCTGCTGTGTATGGAGCTTTGTTTAGACTCTTTTTCCTATTTTTTTAATTAAAATGTTACATGGAACTTAAAGCTTTGCTAAAATAAAGGTATACAGGTCTATCTTACAGGACCTTATTGCTCTGTTGAAGAAAAAGGTTGGCTTCGTGTGGTATATTTTTTTCTAGCCCTTGCTAACAGATAGATTGATTGCTGATTTTTTTTCACACAAATTTTCCAGGAATTGTGGTTGCAAGAATTGGCTTGAATTTATTTATTTTTAAACCTTGCTGAAGGTAGCACCCTTTTCCAGTCTTCTGAAATATCATTCGTCTCTTACCAATTCTCAGAGCTGCTGAGGGACTTCAGGTATCATTTGGAAGCATCAAAATCATTTAAGTAATATTTGTTCTGCTCATATGCTATTCAAATTTAGTTTTACCCTACTACTTTCAATTGCATTAATTCAATGGTCACAGTCAACTGTTTTCTTTCTGTGTGTGAAGCCCAAACCAACAAAAACTTCATCTTTTCAGCTCTGTCACTGTGTTTGATTCTGCAAGTTGCTGGCTATTGTGAAATATCTTTCTTGTATTTATCCTTCTTTGCTTCTTGAGACAGCTGCAAGCCAACCTCGTGGGATCACCCGCCTTCTCTTGCCCTAATTAGTAGTTTTACAGCTCCTTGTGTGCTGACAGCATGTGAGAGTGTGAGAGAGGTCAGCAGGGTGAATCTCTTTTTCAGGTGACACCCTTTAGTCTGTTAGGCAACACTTTGGCTTTCTCATTATCTGATCTGGCTATTTTTTTTGCGCGCCTATGGGGAATGCAGCTTTTTGGCGTATTTGGTGTTTATTAAATTTAACTAGCTTCGTAAGAGGAAATATTTTATAAATTGTGTATCTCAAAATTGCCAATTATATATACATCAGGACATGTAATGTCATTCCCAGAGCCAGTGAGCTCTGGGTGCTGTGCAGAGAAGAAAGCAAACGCATAAACCTAACAGAAACCAGATTGAGGTGGGAGCGAGGAGGGCTGACATGCACTAACAGCCTCGGCAGGGACTCGTGGCGTGTTCAGTGGCATATAGCGATCTATTAACCTTTCCTCCCCACTTGGGAGGTGATGAACTCTTTGGGCTGTCTCCCCACTAATGTAGTTATCAAACGTCTGCTCGTGGCGCTGGCTGCAAGCAGCTCCCTTTGCACGCGTGGTGCTCGGGCTTGGCKCCTTGAGCTGCTCTTTGTGCTCAGCCTTGAGCAGCTTGATGGGGTTTCCACTTCCCTGTGTCGTGAGCCCCAGCGGAGCTGGCAGCTTGGATGTGCGRGTTCCTTATCACCCTGCTGCACTGGGAGAATTTGCATTTTTTTCCCTTGTGGCTGAGTCTTTACAAAATATCATCTCTCAAACTCTCCTATCATTTTTTTTCCACATTTTTTGCCAATTCTCAGAGTTTGCTAAAGCTTCTGTTCTTTAAAATGCACAACTTTTTATTCAGGGAAAAAAAACCTGTTGAGTATGAATGCTGTRATTTTAGACTTTCTTGCCCTTGTTGCTTTGTACTGTGATTTTTTTTTGAAAATTTTCTTGTTGATCGGAATCAAAGCTGGAGGAGCCTCCTTGGCACTTCTGTTCCTGTCTCTTCTTTCACATTTTTTTCTCTGTACRTTCCAGGAACTCGATGCAAGATTCTCTGATGTCTTCCTTTCCCAGCAAATGTGTGAGTAGTTAGAGGTCCCTAATTACCAGCAAGTTCTTTACTTCAGATGCTCCCAATAAGCCTTGTGCTTCTGATCTCCCCAAAGCTGTAGCCTAAAGCAGACCCCCGGTGTGACAACGTCTGTGTTCCTTCCACCCTTGTGTTACAAAGAGGTTTGAATAGCTGTCTTCTGTACTACCAACATTTGCCTCCCCTGTTTTATGCTTGACCCTCAGGATCACCCATGTCGTCTTGTGTGATGCTGTGTTGATGGCACTTTCCCTTTTATCATGCTTTTGTGCCACACTAAGCAATTACAGCCTTCCTCTGCCAAATTAGAAAGCTCCTCTTCCCCTGTGCCAGATCAATGCCCTTTGCAGCAGGTGAGGGGTGTGTGTGTGTATACATATATCTATATATTTTTTTCCTTCTTCATGAGTTGAACAAATTGGCTCCTTCAGCTTGAGCTTTGCTCTGTAAAGCTCTGTAGCTCCCGCTTTGGTTTGTGGTGTTGCAAGGTGGGCTTTTCCACCTTKCAGATGGGGTCTCTATTGCTTTCCCACATGGGCATTCTGTGCCTGCCTGAATTAAGGCATGCTTTGTTGGACTGTGGCCATTTAGCTGTGCAAATCGGATCACAAGGTAAACGTAGTCTGTGGTGTTCATTATTTACTGAACTGTGTTTGTGCTATCTGCAAATGGCCCTGCAAGATTTTACATTGTTGCCTAAATGACTGCAAAAATTGGAAGAATGCTGGATGAGAAGATGGCTATGGATGCATTTTGTCATGTCGCCTACTTTGATCCATCTAGTTATGACAAATCATTTCCATTAATACAAGTTCTTAAATCAAGCTGTGACATCAGTTAGCACTTGTTTCTGTACAACATATGTTGCCTGGTAATTAGTTAAATAAGATGAATATAATTAATTATCAGCTGCTTCTCATAGTAGCTCTTAATTATTTGTGTCTAGATCTGCTGTTAGGCTGGCTGGCTGTGGTTTCCCGGTTCAGCTGGTCCTGCCTAACCGCCAATACAGGTTAGTGCTCTCCTATCTTCTAGGATTTCTCAGCATTCCAAGATTTATTAAAAATTAGTATCAACAGGTCAGAGTTCTCCTTAGTGCACTCCTAGGTGCAAATTATCCAGCCTGGATGATTTAACAGCTTTTATCTAAAGCAGATGTTATCTAACATCTCCCTCCGTTTTTAATAAACTGTGAAATACATCATCGWCTTATGATAACAGTCCATAATCAGGCCTTTTTACCCCAAAAAAGCATATATGCTTATAGTTTTGTAATTACATTAGTGACTTTTACCATGACCACATAATGACGGATGTACATCTGTTCATAGAGGAAAGAAAGGAGCTGTGTTTGAAGTCCACTATTATCTTAACTCTGCAAGGTGTGAATTTTTCCCTTATATCTTCAAATACCTTATTTTGTGTACTCTGTAATTTCCAGTTGGTTTSTATTTCTTTAGCTTTACAATTGTGATTTATATTGTTTTGTTATTGCTGCTTATGTCATGAAATTAGGATGGCTTTTCMGCCAAAATTCCCTTAATTCATATTGGTTGGATATGTTGTTTTTTAGCTGTCTAAAACACTTTTACCAAGAAACCTTACGTTTTCTTTTTGGATTCTTCTATCTAATATTTTTGTCTCCATCAATTGCTCATATAATTTTTCTCAGTCTGGGGGAATTGAAGCACCATGTGCTTGCATTTCTGCCTGGGATTATGCTCTATTTACCCAGTTTCGCAAGTTTTTCTCAAACACATTTGGAGGAGTGTCTGTGGTGAGTTTGCTGTGTTTTATTTAAAAAAAAGCAAAAAAAAAGAGCAAGCAGCAAGTTGCACTGCAGTGAGAGCATTGTCTTTAAATTCATCTCTATGTTTCCATGCATTTTTTCCCCTGAAAACAAAACAAAAACAGGGGTGGTATTTGTGTGCCGCATGGAAATTAGGAACCAGGAATATGCTGCATCCTCTTTGGTGTGCAGAATGTGACAGCCCTATGCTTTGTAGCTGGGATAATTCATGGATAAAACAGAAGAGTGGGGAGAGCGGTGGGATCAGCTCTGCGGCTGGACCTGGTTCCTGCCGGCACTGCGCTGCTCAGTGGGGGCACTGCCTGCTGCTGGGAATGCTGTTTGCTTCCCGAGATCGCTTCTCCTGTTGCTCRCTCTAACTCCTTTTCCATCTGTCCRTYCATTTATTATTTAGAGCTTTCCCCTGCTYTTCCCTTCGTTAGCCGGTTCCTGGTGCTCCTGGCCGAGAGCAGCAGCCTCGCAGGGAGCGGGCGGCTCCAGCGAGCGCCTTTGCTGCCCGCGATGCCAGGGCACCTGCTGGTGTGGGGCATACCCCCACCAACTCATTAAGTTCTTAATGATTATTTTCCAGGGTCAAAATCCTGGAAGCGAGAGGCTCTCGAGCCCCAGGCTTGGTCCTGGCTCTGCTCTTTCTGAGGCCCTGCATAGGCATGCTGTGGGCAGGAAGCAAGCGTGGGAGCTGGTGGAAGCACGTGCTTTGCATGTTGGGGTGGGAGCAGGTTACAAGGTGTTCAAAGGAAACTGTGGATCTATTTTTTACTTCATTGAGTTTTACATATGGTGGCTGTGCCAAGAGACACAATAATTGACTTAGTGGAAAATCTCCATGAGTTMAACTTAAATATATTTTTTCTCTTGAAAAGGTGGCAGAAGGTTTTTTTAGGAGACACTGCCTCAAACATTCTATTAACCCCTTAGGAGAACAAGGGGAACACTGGAAATGGGGCTAACACTGACATTTTTTTCCCTTCTCTTTGCTGGGGCACTCCAAGAATTGGATCACCTGGGGAAAGCATGCTTAAGAAATACCAGATGGTCTCTGTGATGCTCCAGCTGTGGACAATCAYTCCCAGCCAGGCAATCTGCCTTGCTGTTGAAGCCCTCTAAAACTGTGCTGCCCATTTGTCATGCTTCTCCAATTGCAGCGCTCTGGATAGCTTCTTTTTCCCTTGTCTGGCTCTTCCTTTGCAGTTTTTATCACCCACCCCCTCCATGAGCTAATGTAGTAACATCCCTTCATTGGCTATAAATCCATTGAAGAGCCATATATAAAATATTACTCGGTTAGGGAAGATTGGGAAACATCTGTTTTTTACCCATAAGAGTCAGKCTCTACTTGCCTCTCATGACGATGTGACTATTTATATATTTGTAATGTAAAAAGAGAGAAAGATGGGAATCGTAGAAGCAATTTGAGTGGAGACTCTAAAAGGAGACGCTGATTCAGCTCTGGAACTTTGTTTTTGGAGGCTAATGGGGAAAAGAACAAAAAAGGAGGGACATAAATTGCTTACTGCTTTGACAAAGTAACAGTTATACCAATGGCAGAAGGTCCTTCTCTGGGCTATCTTTAACTTTCTGGTCAAGAAGGCTTCTCTGGAAGCCCCTTGACCTTCCATAACTGATCCTAGGTGCTCTCTGGTGCATGTATTTTTCCAAAGAAATCTGTGCATCTAAACATAAATATATAAAAATATTTGTGTATGTGTATATATAGATACAAAACAGTCATAAGGTTGGAAATAGACTATCACTGTGGGTATGTGCATGTGTGGCAGCAAAGCTGCCAGTGTTGCTGGGTGTTGTGTATATGGAGGCTTTGCATGCAAGTTGCAGATAGTCCTGTTCAACTCTCTTGCCTTGCAGATCAACCTCCATTTGTGTGTGTGCACGTGGTATTTACCCTACATCTCTTTGCCCCTGCAGGCTGAGGATCTTCTTATCTGTGAGTGTACCCAAAGGTWGCAGTGGTGCTGGAGCAGGAAGCTGGGGTGCGCTCCTAGAGGAGCCAGTGTATCTTGGATATGGTGTATCTGAAGTGCAATGCTCTGTCAGCTGYGCTCAGATGTAAGGGAACAAGCTGGTTCGTGCATGGAAGGTCTGAGGTTGGCTTCYCTTTTGGTGTCAAGACTATGATGCTTTTTTAGGTTTCCTCTCTTGTGTGCTCTGCACCTGAGTCTTGCTTCTGACAGTGGGGCTTGCAAAGCAAGTGCTTCTGTTCTCTTGTCCTCCCACTACTTCTACTGTCCTATATAGTTAGTAGAGCAGCAGTGTCTATTTAATATTTTCTATCTTCTACTCTATTTCTGTCCTGTTTGTGCTGGAGCCCTCAGTTATCTTGTATTTCTGTGGGTCCCCTGGTATGCAAGTGTGTTTCTTGGCCTTTGTAAGCTCCTGAAGCAGCAMATCCTGTGCAATCTGAGCTTGGAAGTGTCACTTGATAGTTTTGGAGCTGAGCACAGGTTCACAAGGTGCTCTGATACCAGATTGAGGAGTACAGGGTAAACTGGCAAGGTGGAGGCTCTCTGTTCTCAAAGTGGTGATGAATAAGGAGTTGGAGATCTTGCAAACAGCCAGATGAACGTGAGCACAAATGCAAAGCACTAGCTGGGAGCATGGGCCGTTTTCTTCTCTGTGTAACCCCTGAATTCCTTAGGAGTGGTATTGGTGAAGTAGTGTTGGGTGCCACCCAGTGCCATGTCCAGTTCTATTCTCTACTTTGTGGGAGAAAAAAATGCCTTGAAGTTGGAAAAAGAGCTGTAAAAGACCTATAAATGTCACCAAATTCTGGAAAACAGGATTATAGAGAGGATTTTAGTAAGATTGATCTACTTAGTTTGTCCAAGGGAAAATTAAAAAGTCACTCGATCACAGTCTACAAGTACCAGTAAGGGGAAAGGAGAGTTCAGAGCAGATAGCTCTAAATGCTRCCAAAGAAAGGCACAAAGTGAACCGTGATTTAAAGCTTACTGCAAGACAGCCTYGTGCTAATAATGTGCAGATTTATAATGCTGCGAATAAATGTTGGAACATTCTGCCTAGGTATGAGGTGGATTGGCCATCAGTGTCAGCCCTAAATCAAGGCTCTTGCTGAAATGGTTTCAAACAGAAGTTATGGACTTCATGTACTAATTATTAGCTTAGGTCTCTAACCCATATTGAGCAGGAAGCAAGAGTGCATTACATTAATAGCCCTTTATATCATAATAATCTGAATACATGTGTAACATGAATATTYGGAGGTGATCACAGAAATAATTTTCTCCCTGAAAGCAAAGTGAATGGATTAGCCTTTGCTCTAAGCWGGTCAAATAGCTTTGCTCACAACAAAATGAAAGGCCTGAGCTTGGGCTCTGGGAGTTGAATTTGGTACCTGCAGGGGTTAGACYCATTTAGCCTTGGTGCCTTGTGCATGGGTAGAGGCGGAATGATCAGATTTATGCCAGGCTCTTGGGGCCAGATTTGGCTGAATTTGGGTAAGCTTAGCTGCTTATCCTTATGCAAAAGAAACCTCAGAGAGGAGTCACATTCTGACTGGGACAGATGATGTCTTTGCTCTCTGCCATCAAATCCTTCCCCGCAGCGGGATTCAGAGACCATCTAACTGAAATGCAAGAAATTCTCCATCAGCTGCCTGTGTTTAATACAGTAGTCTTATTTTTCTGCTTTATTTTAAAGTCTCTTCAYTCCCTAGAAGATTTAGCGCACATTTCATTGAATAAATATAGTGGAGCTACTTCTGAACTCTGGTGTCCAAAAGTTCATTTATGATCTTACTATATATAAATTCCCCGATCTAGGTTTTTGATGCAGAAATAGCTTTCATTTGATAGAATACAACAAATTTGGGTTCTAGAAACTATCCTCTTGAGCCATCTCTGTGGTGTTTGGCAACATGACAAGTCATTAGTCAATCCTGAAATAGTCATCAAGCAGAGAAACAGATTATTTTATATACTGTTTCTTAGAGAGTTAAATGTTTCCACATATTCAAGTTCTGATTGGAGTCTTGAATCCTTTCCAAATGTTCAACCTGTAAAGATATTTGAGAACCCCAGGACTTAGACTCTTTCCAAAAAATGATAAATTTCACTTGAATTTTCACAAATGGAAAACCACAAACTCCCCATAGCTGCAAAGAAGCAGCTGTCATACCAGGTATGGAGTATGAGAAAACACTTTCTAAAAGCTTCAGGGACTTCCCATTATCTGGAAGTTTTTAGTGCTCTTAAAATTTGTGAAGAAAATAATGCTTTTTTTCAGGCACTGAGTTGCCTCAGATAATCGGCTGCACCTGTTTGGAAGCAGAGCTTCACGTTGTTCCCTTATACAGATTGCTGCATGTGTTTTTGTTGCTTTTTCCTAGAAACCTGTGTGTCAACAAATCAAAAACCTGTGTTGCAATGTTGTGCAAAATAACTAATTGGTATTTTTCTGAAGCTTGATCCATTTGAAGTCTGCTTTCTGGGTCAAATCTATTTCAGGATTTCATAGATRGAATCCTTGGATGTTGGGATCCAGWGGGGGGAATATTAAAGGAACTAACAGGTCAAAATCAAAGCTAAATTTTTAAAGATGTATTTAGAGAATGGTAAAGGATTTTGCTCTAAGGGTTAATTTTTGGTTGATTTCAGTGCAGACATGAGGTGAGAATTTGGGAGATGAGGGGTTAAATTGTGATGTAAATCATTGCTCTGTGTTTAAAATAATAGTGCTAGGATGAATCTGATGTTGGGGCTTCTGCTTTTATTGGATGATAGCTTGCCAAAACATGTGTGTGTTGTTCTGAATTGGTAAGTGATTCCTATTTATAGGACAGGTGTCTTCTGATGTCCTGCGTTCAGTCTGTTCTGTAATCCCAGATCCTGTTTCAGATCTATGTTTAATAATGTGTGACAGAAGAAGATAGGAACTGTACAGACCAAATCGGCCGAGGAATGTTTTGAATTTAGCTCTGCCCAGCGGAGAGATCCGCCTGTTGCACGTGCTGTCTTTCTGCAGGGGACTTGCACTTTTAAAATGCATTTTTGGATTTATCTTTTCTTTCTAAAGCATGTTGTCCTTTGGCTCCATTCCATGCGGCCCAAACTCTGCTTAGCATGCCAGCCTCTTTCCTTTGCACTGACTCAGGAGGAAAAACACTTTCCACATTATATTATTTTTTACAAGTAGAATCAGAGAGGTTTTTTCCATAATTGGAGAGCATGCTTTGCCAACATCAGCAGTGTGTGGTCTAAAAGGCTTAATTAGGAGCTTTGAGCTTGGGAGGAAAKCAAATTTTCATAGATATGTAGTGAAAGAGAGAAATCCCAGGGTACTGCCCCTGCAAGCAGGAGCTGGCGGGGAGACCTGTGCCAGGAGGAGGCAGGAGCAGAGCCGGGCTGGACGCTGCTGCAGCTGGGCCTCCCCAGAGATAAACTCTGCTGCTTCCACCAGCATCTGAATTAAACAGCGCTTTACAGCTCTTGGCTTGGCCCATGCAACTTCATCRAGCAAAAGGTCACATTGGTTGAAACTGGTTATGTGACCACTAAATGGCTGTTTCCTGTTGCTCTGTGAGCTGGTGGTAGGAATGAAGATGGATGCAGCAGCTATGATATGGAGGCTCCTCTTTTGATTGTTGCATCAATTTGAAAACATTTACTGTTTTAAAAAAGCCTCCTCAAAGATGTTTGAGGGAGAAGCAAAAATATGGTCGAAACTCTCCAAAAGCTTTGGAGTTTGGAGTTCAAAAGAGGCACAGGTCACTGAAACCTCTAACTGAAGGGAAGAGGTGGAGCTGTGACAGCATTCATGTCACCGAAGCACGCAGCTTGGCTTTAGAGGCATGCGGATGCAGATGATCAGGCGGCCACAGATTAATTCAGCCCAGAGAATTAGAGAGGCCAGGGAATTAATTCAGCAGGCTGATTTGTCACGGTTGTCAGAGTGCACATGGAAGAGCGTTATCCTCGTATGAGGAAATTGGGGCTAGGCCCAAGGGCAGAGACAGCCAAAGGAGAAAAGGAACATCCTGTCTTGAATTTTCTGAGCTGGCATTTAGTGGACTCGGTATTTACTAACACTTCAAAAGGCAGGAGAAATGTGGGACTTTTGAGGACTGAGAAGTGATATTGAGCATYCTGGACTGTGTGGTAACACAGGTACATTTCAAAAGTTGCCTTTCAAAAGTCAAAGCTACTGCTGTCTAATGAGCAAACATAGGATTTAAGAACAGTGACTTTGGGGAGGGTTACACTCTTGGAAAGCATCAGCTCTGATAAGGACATTGAGGACTGGCCTTTCTAGGCTCTCTGTACATTAAAGTTAACTTAAAGGGTTTCTCCTTGTGAGCTTGCCAACCTTCARTACTTGAGCCTGAAGTCAGACATGGGTCTCTGCAGTCTGCACTAAATCCTTTTTGGCYGCAAACCCAGGGGCAGGGCAGAGTGCTCGCCCTTCCCTTCCCAGCTCATAAACCTCCATGCCAACTGACGTGGTGGTCATATGGGGAGAAAGAAACCGCTTTCTCTGCTCTTGGCAGATGCAAGAAATGGAGCAACTTCTTGGTTTTCCTTTCTCTGTGCATGGACAGGAGAATAGAGCAGAAACAGCACTGTTTTGCGTTTATCCTTCTGCTGTTCTGGCACAGGGTTTGTCCCCAAGGGATGCAAGTGCTGGCTTTTCCCCAGGGAGAAGCTTTCTCTCCTAGGAGAAAGGGTCTATTTTGCAGTATCTGTCTTCCAGGTCTGATGCCATGGGCTTCCTCTGCTCCTCATGCTTCCTAGGCTAGTCTGGTCTTAACAAGACTGACTATCCAGGTTTCCTTATGCATGTCCTCTTGTCTGTCTTTTGGCCAGACAGATTTTTTGAGAACTTAAGTGTCTATTGGCCTAGCAAGTTGCGTGGTGTTGTGCGTGTACAGAAACTCTGGCTGGCCTGCCATACATCTGCAAACCCCAGATGTGTCCACATATGCAGGAATCCTGACTGGCTGCCAAATGTCTGGAAATGTAAGATATGCCCACATGCATGGGAGCTTTGACTAAGCTGCTGCTTGTCCTGGAGTTTCCAATGCCTCCTGGTGTGCGAGGCATCTGACACCCTGGGGAGCCTTGGATGGACCAACTGTGCATGCATCGCACAACTGCTGTGAGTTCACTTGTAGGAAATGCAAGATCTTGAAGAGGAGTGGGTCTACATATGTCTAGCGAGAGCAGCACATCCCGAAAGGGATTATGCTTGTTGCAGATGTGCAGACTGTTGTATACAAGCATGTGTACTTTGGAAATCCCAGCTAGTCTAGGCTAGTCCTTTAGGTTCCTTTCTCAATTYTGGGTATTTTATGTGAGGATCAGTAGTATTGTAGCCTTGTTTTGATGAGGCAAGACTTTTCACGTATCCTTTGCCTAAAATATCTCTTTCTACCTGTGCTTTGTGTGTTTGCTCATGCAACTCTGTAAAGGTCTGTCCATATCCCTTTGAGGGGAGCCAGTTTGGTGCATACTTCCTCATGGTGCTTTTCATGCTCCCTAGTTACAGGGGCATGATACAGGGTCTCCCCTCTTGAAGCAAGCCTGTTTTCCCCTAGCTGCTGTTGATGTATGTGTGCAGTTGGTGGYGGGTGTCTCCTGCTGTTTTGGGCTGCCCTGAGCACTGCCAGCGTGCAAACAATCTAATTCCTTCATCTCCTSCTCTGGGGAGACTGAACTCCCATGATAGTCCCTTTTTTCCTCTCCTGGAAAACAGATTTGTTTTGACATTAGCCTTCATACACATGCTCCCTCTAGTGAATTCCAGGGTTAAAAAATCATGTAGGTTTCTGTAAGAGCTGCCTTGCTTGTCATTTAATGATTTCACCTCTGAACTGGGACCCTGCTGCTTCACTGGCTGCCTTGGCAATCTCTCATTTGTCTTTACTTCTTTTATTTAGTTTTTCTTACATTTTTTGCACATTCTGTAGATTCTCCTGCATTCCRAGTGTCTTATATTTTCATGCCTCCTTTTATCTCTCTATTCATCCATCCCAACGTAGACAACAGAAATGCTAAGTCCACATAATCTATAGAAAGCATGAACTGGGTTGTTAGACATTTTCCAAACATTACACTTCATGGAAATATTTTTTTGTAAGATGTAGAAATGAAACAGCTGTCTCCCTGCTCTCTCCTGGGTTGTTCCTGTGTAGGCTCTCCYGCTCTCTGAATTTACAGCACTATCCATTGGACAAGTGACCAATGGCCAGCTTCAAACAACTGTATTTATGATGTGCCAGGCAGTGGTTATGATGATGGTGTTTATATGCTAGTCAGAGGTATGTGGTGTGATTAACGTATCGCTAGAGCTTACTGCAAGAGACTCAAGGTTAATGTTCCTAGAGTTGGGACATTTCACCAGCAGAATCACTGCTRGGAAACTTGGTGCAAACCATGGCCTCATCTTTAGGACTTGGGGAGATGTGTTTCTTCCTGCTGGGTTTTGGGACAGGTTTGGGAAGCCTTCCTTCCTGTCTTTGTGCTCAGCCAAGGTACAAAAATGCTCTGATTCCTCAGTGCTTGTGTGCGAACAAAATGCATAGGTGTCCCAAATAACCCAAGTCCCTGTTGGGCACTGGGCACCAAGCTCTTCCTTTCTCTTTGCCTTGGGGAGTGGTTTCATCTCTCCCAAGCTGGTTGATGGCATCCCAAACCCTGCTGGGAAAGCGTGGATGTGAACATGGTTCAGATACCTCTTCCTAGTACTACTGTCTACCCACGTTGTAGAACTTCATCTCGCTGCTGAAAATGTCCTGGTTATTGGAGAGTAATTATTTCCTGATTTTTTTTAAGACCTAGGAACTTGTGAGAAGTTTAACACGTGAGTGGAGTTGTCTAAACTGGACTGGTGTGTCAGTAAAATGGAGCAAGAACTTGCAACAAAAAATGTTTATGTTGGCAGGGTTGGGGGAAGACATCTKCCTCTTCCAACTTCTCCATAGAAAAGTGAAAGCCAAGCTTATTGGACAAAATACTGCAAGTACTGGAGAGCTAGTGTGAGCTGAAAGAGAATGTGCTCCTGAGCAGATGATGGAAGAGGCAAGAAATGGTAAAATTTGTATGTTACCATCTCCAAAGTGAGCAACTGGAAAAAGTATAGGAGATGCTAGAAACATTTGAAGTTTCACTTTCCTCCAGTATTTTACTAGAAATGAGTGAGTATATACCAGCAGGCTGTATTCYAAGCTGAGGTCACTTCTTGAGAGCATGTTTTGGCAGTGGATTTTTGGCTTTGCRTCATTCCCAACCTGACTGACTGGGCGATACCACAGAGAAGGAACCCAGCAAATCGTGTTTCTAAACTTCAGGCAGTTGATGACCATGCATTCATTGTGCTACCTTTCTATTACTGTGTTGTAACCTAGTACTCCTAGTTTTGACCTTGATAGGATAAAGCAGAGCTCTTACCCTTGGACACTGTCCAGTAGGAAGTGTGGTGCCAGTGTGATTCAGCAAACAAGGAGATCTCTTCAGGAACATGTAGGAGACTGTCCTGGAGTCACCTAGTGTGCGTGGCCTGAAGCATACTGTGGGACCCTCTGGTTTGGGTGCTACAGGGGTGCAGGTGCTGCTGAATCATATGGTTCACTGCGGGGAATACCAGAGGCTTAAATGCTCTGCACACATGTCGCCTGTGCTGTATGTCAGAGCTGCTGTGTGTTTCCAGCATGCCTGTATTGCATGTGGTCAGATGGTGGCTTCAGCATTTTAAATCTGGCTGCTTTTCTTCAATCATGTCCCTTGTGAGTAGCTGGCAGGTAAGTTGAATGGATCAAGTTCTTGGGAAACTTTAGTTGGGCACAGAGCTCACCTGGATACTTTGTGATTGTCCCATCACAGTAGAGCTCTTAGTTACTTTTACCAAAGTTTTAAAGCCTCTCTAAACAAGAGAGGAAGGCTAGATCATCCATGTTTACATAAAATAATACTCTTGGGAGACACCTTCTCCTCTGCCTCCATGGCAAGCTTTCAAAAGCCCATCATTCTCAGAAGCAAGTTTATTGCACTGGAAAGAAGGCTGTGTTAGGACTTAGTACATGTGCATCAAGGATTATAAAATGACTATTTGTGTTGCCCATGTGCTCACTATGTTGTCCCACACTCAAGGATCCAGTGGTGTCTGAGAAATGTTTGTCCAAGCTATTTGCTGGGTAGCATGGAGGGCTTTGCCAAGTGTCTTTGCCAATTGTTGTTCCAGTATATAATTTTCCGGGCATGATACAGCACCTGGCAAAGCCTGAAGGACTGCTCTGCCTTGTGAAAATGCCAGAGTTATTCTTGTTGTGTGCCTGAACCTTTGAGGGATATTTTTTGGAGTTGTCCACACTGTGAATGTGCATGTGCCAGGGCAAAGGGAAAAATAAGCCTCCTTACCAGATTCTTGGAAACATGCTACCCAGGTGTGCTTTGAGCACCCTCCATTCTCCTACTCTTTACTGGAGTCCCTTGGCATCCTGTAGTGAGATGAGGGATGATAGACATCCTTCCCACTTGCATTCAGCCATGTAGGATGATGACGATGGGTCCACCCATATCTAGCTGGAATAATTTTTTTTGGATTTACATTCTCTTGTGTGTTCAGATGGACAGCTCTTCTCAAAGCAACCTGGGCACGTTAACATTCCCTTACATCTCCAGATGAAGAGTACAATTTTCAAGCTTCTAACTTGCTGCTGGTGCTTGTGTTGCTGCTGAATACTCAGCACCTTGTCTTTGGAGGCTGAGAGGTTATTAATGGATATGTGGGCTGTCTGGTGCCAGCTGCACTCAATGCCTGGGAATGTCCCTGAACATTTACTAGTAGAGATGTAACTGCCATATCCTACCCTGGCCCCCTGTCTGCAAAAGATCTTCTCTGGAGTCTTTTAAGCTTTGAAGAAGCAGGATGTGGTGTGTCTTATTCCTGAATCAGGGCTATATCTCTGTCTTCTATGATTTAAGCTCAGGTTTTGCTCCCTGCCTATAGGGTGATGAACGAGCAGTGGGTATCTRGTTAAATTGGACCACAGACAGGTCCTGAATCCCTGTTACAGCACCAAGATGGTCAGCGTTTAAATTTCTGCATTTCTAGCACTAAGTATTCCTGTCTAAACCAACACTCACTAAAGAGGGACAGGATGGAGACTTTTCACTYGTGGCTCCTGTGATTCCAAAAGCTCAGTAAAAATCACTTCTGTTGCTGCTGTGGCTTGTCCTGGATGATGTCCCATAGGCAAGGGTGCAAGAGGGAAGATAGGGAGTCTGATTAAGGAGCATGCTTCTCRTGCACTTTGGTTCTGCTGTTCTCCTGATTTTAATCCTTTCACAGTGATGCTGCATGTCAGGAGCTTCCCAGGCAAGGACTGTTGTATGTGTGGTGTGTCTCCAGGAGGAGAGATGGAGGGAAAGCTTCCTGGCTCAGCACGTGTCACAGGTTGCATGTGAAAACATTGCGCCCCACACTTGGGTGCCAGAAAGGGGCATGTGCAGGAAGCTGAACTTGGAGGGTGGCAGAAGTTATTCACTAYGTGATTTAAAAAAGGGAAACTAGTCATGATTTTGTATCAGCTCTGTACCAAGCTGACTAATGCACAGGCTGCAGTTTCTTTGGGCTTGCATTGCTTTTGTTTTTGTCTAAAGTTCACACCCCAGGTTGCTCTTGCATTTCCCCCAGTGTGCTCACTCCTTATATAATTCTTTAAGTGAACAAGTAAAGACYGGAAAGTCTGGAGGGAAGTGAAGTTCTGCAGAGTCTCTGGAACTGGGATACTGTCTGTTCAGTAGAGCTCAGATGTGCAGAGAGGTTTGATTAGGGATGGTTGCTGGTAATGTGTTCCTGTATGAAGGTGATATGATGTAAGGACATCTTTTTGTACTGAGGGAAGAAGATAAAATGTGAATTACAATCTTYATATTTCTTAAATTTAATGCATCTGAATAGAATACTGTTTTTTTGAATTTCTCTAAGCTTAAATAAGCTTGAGAAGAAAACTTTAAAGAAAAAAATCACTGATTTGAGACAAATATCCCTAATAGTGCTGAAACATTAACAGTGAAGTAATAATTCTCACTGGCCTATACATAATAAAAGAAATATATGTGTTTCTGTCTATCCATTTTGTGATGGGAAAGTTTGTAGCTCACCTTATCTCTGTTGCTATCAGGAATATCATATGTGCCATTGCCCCTGATTTTTTTTTTTGCAATTTCCTGGATTGTTCTTAATGTCTTTGAAGCAAAACATATTTGACTGCTGGAGAGACTTGTAAGAAACCTAAATTAATCTTTTCTCCTGAGCTTTGCAAAATAGGTTAAACCAACACGCAGTACTCATGGATGTTTTAGGCTCAGRCATGCACATAAAATGTGAGGCTACTGAATTAAGACATAACTGCTGTTCACTGTTTCAGCAGCTTATTGTAATTATCTCTTTATTTTCTAGCTACTTTTTGCCAGACRGTGATTATCATAAAATTGAAAATGAGTTTAATATTGCAATGTATGTTACTGTTTTGTGAGAAGCCCGAAGTTTCATTGACAGCCAAATACAGTGAATGGGCAGCTTGAGAACACATAACAAGAAGCACACTGAAATCTTGGAAACTTTGGTACAAGMCTTGTTGTTTTCACACAGCCTGCCCCTGTTTCCATTACACTCAGGGAACGTTTATTTGCTTGTTTATCCCCAAATGCTTAGTCTGAGTCATAAGTATCTGAAAATATTAGTTTTACCAGATGCTTTGATACATGAAAATATATGTGCTTGAAGTCTTGATACACACAGCACCGAGGTAAAGCATTAGTATGTGTTCTGATTATCACTGTGCAGAGCACATTTAGTCAACAGTGTGGGTTAATCCTGTGCCTCGTTCGTGTTCTGCTGATGCCTGTTGTTGCATTACCCTTAATAACGTGGTGTAGCTGCAAGACATCCAAGAGGTGTTGGGCAGAGTAATCAAGGACATAAATAGCAACTGAAATGATTTTTTGCAGTTAAAGCATATGGTAGATTTTTGACTGGTCTTCACACTTTTCTAAGAGGAAAATGAAAGCTGTGGCACCTCGGAGCCCCTCTCAGGTACTGAATGTGTCCTACCTGTGCAGAGGTGGTAGAGCTCCCTGCTATTAAACAGGAGTGGTATTTGTAGTAAAGGAAGCAAGATGCTGTGTGCGAAATTCATTATTAGGATTTAGATTTAAGGCAGTAATCAAGGACCCTAGTTTTAGCCTGGTTTCTTAGTGTTTATGCAGTTGTTTTAATCAGTTCCCCCAATAATAGTAATCTATTACTGGTTTCAGATAAATTGGGAGATAAAGTGTGGATTATCAATTTTCTACAAGTTTTGTGAGGATTAGTATCCATTTGTGGGACAGCATAATCAGTGTCTTTACAAAGCATCACAGCACCACACGATGTTCAGAGATGTGTGCTCTCCAGGTGGGCCCCTTCCTCCTTTTCTTGCAGGAAATCTGGGAAGCAGCTTTGGGAAGCACAGAGATGCAAGTTCTGGTTCATCTGCCCATAAGAAAGGTCCTTGATGCCTTCAAGGAAACAGACTATGAATCAAGTGCAGTGCTGGGCAGAACAGAACCTCAGCCCAGGGTGTGACCTCTGTAATAGAGCAGTTGGAGAAACGTTCTGGAGGATGGGTTTCTCATGTTAAACCTTCATTTTTCTAATGTCATACCCTGCTTCTGTGGACATGCTAATTAGTGACTGCTGCCTGATAGTTGATACCAAGAACTTCTTGCAGTCCCACAATCAGTCCCTGGCATGACTGCCTTCCAGGGGAATTAAGGACCATTGAGAATTAAGGACCACTGAGAGCAGAGATGCTCTTTTGGCTGCTACTGTGCTGAGTACGCTTCAGACATCTTCAGCATGTGGAAAAGGGATTTGCTTCTGGGATCTGTAAAATGAACATGTGGGAAATGAGCTGGGTGGTCTGGGCACTCGCAACTAGGACTTTTGTGGAGGAATGAGGGAGGGCTGCAGCTCTCCCACAAAGCACAGGACCCTGCTAGGCAAGGACTGAACACAGGTGTGCTGAAAGACACCTTCCCCTTCCTGCATCTTCTGTGCTCCTTGGCATGCCTGAGGCACTGAAGCCAGGAGGGTTCAGGTAACTCCTTGCCTTTCCTAGGTGTGGCTTTTCTCCCATGTTTCAGGAGAGTTACAAAACAGACTATGAGGAAGTCCATCTGCTCAGTGCTTGTGGCTTGAGTTTGGCTGCAATTTGCCTGTTGCAGAAGAGCAGTGCTGGCCAGGCTGACAGCTATCCCAGAGGAGCACAGGAGTAGCTATCTGCATGTCCATGCCAGTGTCTGCTTTGCAGCTAGTTCCCTGGCCTTGGCCACCCCAGGTATCTTATCACTGATACCTCTGGATGAGTCACTTGGGACAGAAGGGGCCCCCAGGACTGCAGTGAGACAAATGAGTCCCTCCTTTTCCTGCTCTCCCAGAACTGTCTGCATCAGTGTGATTTATACAACTCTGTTTTTCAGTTCATGTTTACTTTGCAGAGAGCCTGGTGGCTCCTCTGCTTGCTCGGCGCTCGCCTTAGCACATTGCTCTTGCTGCTGACACTCATGCTGGCTGCAGCTCCCTGTGCTCTTTTTTGGGAAGCCATAGGGAGAGTGAGGAAGATGGTGGGTGAGGAAGAGGTGTTGTGCTGTGCCTCACTAGTGACCCACTGCTGTCAGATGGACTTCTTGACCCTCAGCAGGCAAGTCCCATTGATGCTGTGCTCCTTGATGGAAAATGCAGAGAGCAGGGAAACGTTTTAATGGGTCAGAAACTAATTGAGTTTGAGATGTTTAGGGCAGTTTGTGTAAGAAGTGGAGATGCTGACTTTAGCCTGTACTGACAGGTCAAATCTGCCCCCTTTGGGATATGGGAACAAAGTGAGAACCAGAGGTGAAGATCCCTTTTAGGGCAATGATGGGTACAATCATTGCTTTGCAAGCATTTAACTGCCTGTGGGTAATGTGGGGTGGCAGAAATGGGAAAGAAAGCAGTAAATGGCATTATCAGAGGTGTCTTTCTACCTGCTTGACTTTCTACCTGGGCTTTTAAGGGTAGATACAACAGGAAAATGTTCAGAGTCCCATGCAAATCTGTGCATCTCAGTGACTTGCACCAAAGCCCGGGAGAATTCTCCAGCTCCCAGTGGAGAGAGTGGATTTCTGCATGAGGTGCTTGTGCGGGTGCTGCTGCCAAAGACACATCTTGAAGTAATACGCAGCTCTTGATGACACCTCCTCAACACTTACTAAATTTGACCTCTTCTTTCATGTGTCATCTTGCTGCCTCACGTGGCTGGGCAGGCGGCTAGCACATTGAATCCAAATTTTGTATGTTCAGGCAAGGAACATGTGCTCTCAAATTGGAGGGTGATACTACCAAGGGCTGACTATATCCTGTCACCTGGGAGGTGGGAGGTCACTTGACGGGAACTCTCATTCTCTGTCATCCAGAAGAATTACCATCCTTCATGTTAAGATGGATTTGGTTTGTTTTACAGATCTTGTGTGTGCTGAGCAGTGCAGGTGCTCAGCTCCTTCTAGAAGCACTTAATACTAAGTACAGCATAGTCATATTCAGTAGTGTTAAACAGTAAAGGCTTTTATAAATGCTGTCTGGAAGGGCTCTGATATGTGATCTTCCCCCCTGCTTAGTGTCATCTCATTAATCTATCTATTAGTGAATAATTCAGTTTGGGAGTGCAGCAAACATAGAAATTGCAGTGAAACGCATTTAATATATAATACATYAATATATATTAATAGCAATGTTTTCTTGGTATAAAAACAGTGATTTGCTGCTCATTTTTCATGTCATGTTGAGTTTTCACAGGCCAGCATTGAAAACTGACAAGTAATTTGGTCCTTCTTAATTTTGGCACCCRAAGTTATTTTAGAACTACAGGCTATTTTCTGTGGCTTTACTGCTTCTGCAATTCAATAYCCTTTTTAGGACCTTAATGCTGCCATTAGTGGCAAACTGGCCTCTATTCTGAATAAAACTCTTTATTGCATTTGTTTGTTCAATTTTTATTAAAGAAAGGTAACCCAACAATCAGAGGGAATGAATTTCCTGGGAGGTAACATGGCAGGGTTTAAAATTCTTCTCCGGTAATTGCTTCTGTGAGCAGGAAGACCAGGGTTAATGCAGGGATCTGCCTGATGTGGGGAGCTAGCTCCATATTTTAGGTTGCAGACTGATGCCAATGTTAGCATCTTTTCATGATCCCCTCTGCAAATTTTCAAGTAATGAGCTCTATTTCCTAATTTGTAAGTAATGAGGGTTTTAAGGTACTTTATATATCTTTTTCTTTTTTTCCCCAACCTGTGCAAGGTGTTTTAGATGTGCCCCAGCAGGACACCTCAGTSTCTGGCAACTCTTACTGGCATGGAAACCCTCCCCAGACTCTTCTGGGCTGCTTTGAACAGCAATAAAAYACAAAATTACCGAGAGAGCTTGGGGGTAATGAAGAGATGACAGGGAGATGGTGTGTCAGGGCATGTCCTGAGTGGAGCTGCTCTGTCCTGAGCAGAGTCACTGGCCCAGGACCTTAATTGCACTCACTCGCATCTCAAAGCGTGTTTAAAGGAATGTGTGAATGGTCATGCAACTCCCACCCAGGACACAGTAGAGCCAAAAACCCCAGACTTGCTAATTTTCCAGCATCTTTGCCTTCCTCGAGGCGAGGGAAAGTCCAAACAATCTAAAACCTGTATGCGGTCAAGTGTCTGTTATGTAATTACTGCTCCAGCCTCCTGCTTTTCCATTTGTTTTCTCTGCTGAAGGAGAAGGTCTAGGTGGCAATGTTAAGCTCTGAAGGCGATGTTCTGTTGGTGGCAATTTTTGCAAGTGGTCACATACACCCTGGTGCCTTCTTTTTCTGTAGTTTCTCTGGTGAAACTAATGCTAGAAAATGTATCCAAACTCACCTCTAAAGCTGCAGAAATCAGTTGTACAAAAATCCAGAAAATACCCCGTCCTTTGCGTCTTTAATTCAGTTCCCCTGCCTATATGCATTACAATAGTATGCGCTCATGTAATTAAAAGCTATTGCCTTGGCAGGACCTTGGCTTGCTCTCTGAGCGGAATAAGATAGAGGACTGTGAGAAGAGAGGGAATGTTTACTTGTACTTTAAGGCACTGGTGAGGGATGCGGGAGAACTGGATCCTAACCCTGGCGCTGTCACGGGCTTTCTGAGTGATGCTGGGCAGAGCTTATCCCAGCGCGCGCAGAGCAAGGGTGTTGAGTTGAATTAGCAGCAGCTTGTGCACTAGGCTTAACTGGCCCTTGCATACACAGCTTCCCAGCCTGGAAATTCTTGAGCCTTGCTTATTTGTGTAAGATATGAATCTGAATAAACAGATGTGTGCGAAAATATAGGGAAGGGATGAAAACCACTTATCAAAGGTTTTATCCCAGATTATTTCCTTCTGTAGCCACTCCAGAGTCTGTGAAGGAGACTGGCTGTTCTAACATTAGAGCTCTCAAGCTTTAAGGGCTCTCTGTGTCCAATTAAACAGTAGCATATCTCTTGAATATTAACACATTAAAAGCAGTATACTTCCAGCAAAGAAATCTGATCCTAATTGCCCCTGGAATATATTATTTTCCAAACTGAGCTGTGAGCTTTTTTTTTAATACTAAGCAAACATTACATTCTTAGAAGAAAGTCAGCCCAAGGAATGGAGGAAAAAAGCCTTTTGGATTGTACCTGTCAATCTTCTATTTTTCAGTGTTTTGCCCAGGAACAAGCACAGGAATTAATTGACTTCTATCCCTTTCTGACTTTTTTCCACCCTTAACATGGTGACTCAAATTAAAACAAAGATAAAATTCCAAGGGAAGCTGGCATTAATCAGAGTTTGGATTAAATTAAATTAAGTGCTTTTTATTGAACTCAGCAGTATTAGTTATTAAAACCAGAAGGCCTTTCCTGACGAGTGTAAAAAAGCAAACAATGACTCATACTATGGCATAGTTTTTATTGGGAAATTAAAATGCTCATTTTCTCTCACTCCCCTGTTATTATTTTATTCTTTAACTTTAGACAAGCACATGCTAACGAGCACAGCGTAGAGCCCTGGCGAGCCCCTATTCACCAGGGGTGAATTAGTAGCCCCCTTAGCCCAAAGTGCCTGTTGGGTGTCCTGTGATGGCAAGGAGCACTTAGAAAGTATTTTCCTCAAAGGCAGAATGGAGATGCTTGTTCCACTTCCTAGAATCTTCCAAATCCACATTCATTCCCATTCTCCTCCTCTTTCCTKGCATACTCCCAGCACATTGGTTTCATCCTCACCGGACCTGTGTCTGGGGCACAAATAACTGAATAATCAACTATTTGTTTTGATTCTGAGAACGAGGAAGATGCAAGAGCAAATATTAGCCAATTTATAAATGCTCTTCAGATGAGAAAATTATAAGGAGCAGCTAACCTTAACTAGGAACAAATTAGTTTCTGTTTTTTTTTGACATCTGGGGAGGTGACAGTAGCTGTGGGATATCTTGACTTTGGGGTGGCATTTGTTTCAGAAGGAAACTAAGAAGGCTTGGTTGAAATGGCATGGATGAATTTGCAGCTAAGTGGTTGAAACCTTGCTACAGCAAGTTTTCAGTCAAACTGGGAAGGTAAATTAAGTGGGAAGTATTATTTAAGTTTCATTAACTTTGTGCTCTCCAGGTCATGGGGAAACATGTGGGGAGCTGTGGCTACTGCATGGGGACAGCTTGGGTTTAGGTCCTCCTTTGCTCTCCAGAGCAAGTGCAAGCCACGTACAGGGCCAGAAAATGAAAGAAAGAGCATAAATTTGAGAAATCTTTGCTAGCCAGTTCACATTGCTTTACAGATGGTAAAAAATCCTCTAAATTTGAGGCAGTTGGACTGAAACACTGGAAAATCTGGCTGTAGAGCAGTGACCGATGGGTTTTCCTGGGCAATGCCTGATTTTTTGTCAGTTTGAACTACACATGACAAGCTCAGACTGGAATAACAAAGCAGGGACTGGATGGAGAAAGTTGCTATACTGGCCTGTGTTTAGGGGGAAAAGCCCTCTGTGCTCCTGCCTGCTCCCAATGGTGTGTGCTGCTGTATCCCGAGTGTGTACGAGCTAGGAAAATGTTTAGGAATCTCCTCCATGCAAGAGCGTGGGGCACCTTGCGTCTGGATTTTGTTTGAGGGAATTAAGAGCTGATCCTTAGCTGGAATATGAATCAGATCTGATCGTGTCTGCGTTAACTAAAAGAGGTTGTGCGCTGTGCGTAAGCCATAGCTCCTTCTAATGTGGAAAAGCTTGATCCAGAGTTCTGGTTAATTTAATACTTGACTATTCTCCCTATTTTAGTGCTGATTCAAAGTTCAGCATTCTTTTGTAGAGGCAGTTGTTTGCGTTAGCAGAGGATCTCCACGCAACGGAGGTTTGTGAGTCCAGCAGAAATTAGTTATCAGGGTCTAATATTTTGTCTGTGTTGCTAGAGGGGCTCCAGCTTTCCTTTTGCTGCAGCGATGGGGAAAAAATTAATATCCTGCAACATCAGATCAAATCCCCAAATACTTTCATAGCACTGGGTTAGTAATCCACAGTTTTGCAAGCTTTTAAACTCCTAATATACTTCAGATATTTTCCATGCTTCAGTAAGTCAATTGTGCTATATTAAATATATATTTAAGAACTCACATGATTAGTTTCAGTACCTTTGGATATCTAAACAAACACGTCCTGAATGAGAATATCTATATCAAAGCAAAAATTTTCGAAGTAGTTCAAAGAAATACAGTTTAACTCCCTTAATATCATCTCCTTTAATGTAAAACCTCTCTCATTACAATCGTTCTTGGCTTTTAAGGTCAAAAGGCACTAATACAAAAATCTTGTCAGTCCCGTATAATAGCCCTGACAAAAAAATTCTTATTCAGAAATTGCTATTTAAAACTCCTAACTTCTGGTTGAACCAGAGCAGATTTTAATAAAATTCTATTCTTCCCTTAGAAAGATAAATGTAATGAAGAATCCTCCACAATGTAGATAAATTGTGCTAGTGATTAACTGCCTTCATTTTATGTATGTATAAAAAGGAGGCTTATTTCTAGTGTACGTATTTGTCTTGCTTCATTTCCTGCCTCTAAAAATTGCCTTGTCTTTGATAAATTAAAGTGTAACTTGTAATTTAAAAAAAATCTCTTTTAAAAATATTCTGGTGGTTAGGAGATGATTGACATGCCATCTATTGCTAAAATAAATTGAATAGCTGGAAGTTCTTTGGTATCTCGTGGTGGTGTAAGCTATGCCAGCGCTTCTAGGAGCAAAGCCATCCTCCATTCATCTGCAAATCTCCCCTTGTGCGGCCAAATTGAAAGTCCTCGTTTCCTGCCTCAAGGAGGTCTAAATGAGCTACAGAGAGTGAGTTTTAAGTTTGTTAACTAATTGCATGAAAGCATCACCTGTAGGTTTGATGGGAGGGGTTTTTGTATGTGTGTTTTGTGGACATTTCCATACATTTGAGGAAAAAAGGTGGCACTTGAGGGGAAAAATAGCAACGTGGAGAAATACACAGGTGACAATGTTGGGACAGTGCAGAATGCTGCCGCTGGCACGCGCTGCTGGAGCCCCGTGGTGTTTGCAGCGGGTACGCAGAAGCGGYGCTTTTCCTCCCAGGCTGGATTTGGGAGCATCCCCGTGTTGCCRGCGGCAGTTTTCCCGCTGCAGCGGTGAGTGGGTGCCCTGGAGCAGGGCTGCCACACCGTGGCTGCCGCCGGGGACATTCCYGCTCGTGCGGCTGGCAGCGCGTGGCCTCGCGCATCCACCCGCGTCCTCCTGCAGCGGGACGTCCCCGCCAGCAYGGGAAAATGCCTCAAAATTGGCTGTAGCTGCAAATGCCTCTTTTCTCTTGTTGCAATTACTTCAGTGTTGATGCCTCCAGACCCGAAACATTTATTGCAATAATATATAGTTATGAAGTTAAGCTTTTTCTTAGCATACACCTAGCTCTTCCTGCAGCCCAGAAACACTCCTACGATTGCAACTTTCCCCTAAAAGCAATATTATCTCCAGTAATGCAACCAAAAGCCAAGGAAGCATTGTTTGGAACAATTATTTCGTAAGGAAGCGAGGAGCAGGGCTAATGTTTGTATTTAGTACCAAAGTGTATGGAAACTGTGCTGGAAGCAGCCAGGGACTTGAACCAATCCATTTCCAAGCTAGCCTCGTGGTTCAGGTTTTATTACGACTGAGGTTGTTCCAGTTTGAGTTGCAGGTGGAGACCTCAACTGTGCTGCCGTGGCAAAATAATTCCCTAAAATAAGTTTGCAGAAGAGCAGTCTGGCTCGATCACCTCCTTCCCCTCTYTGCTCTCATTCCTTTTACTGGGACTTTTGTGCAAAGAAGCACTTCAGAGTCAGTGAGAAGGATTTGATGCTAGAAGACCAGCATCATCCTGGTGCCCACCTTCAGCCTCCCCATTGTCAGGGGGCTCCTGATACCTCCAAGTGACCAGTGCTGCCCTCCGTGTCCCTCCCCAGCCTTGTGGAGCTCTGCCCTTGCACCTCCATCCCGCTGCTCCAGCTGGAGACATTCCTCTGGCTCATCCCACTAACGACAGGCTCTGCTGTGGGAACCTTTGTAAGTGCCTTCGTCCCCGTGCCAAGAATTAATTTAGCTTTTCTGCTGCAGCCTTATCTCTTAGCCTCAGCCATCTACTGGCTCTCCAGCCTTGCTGGCAGGCTTCCCCCTTTTGATGTGTTTGAAAAAAGCTTTTATTAGTTTTTAAGGCTTTAGTAAGTTGTTTCTTGAAATCTTTTTGACTTGCTTTATTATGCTTTTACATTTAATTTGCCAAAGTGTGTGTGTGTTAGTCTCTGTTTTTTTTCCTGGGTCTTTAGACAGACTGCGTAGATCATTGCTCAGAGCGAGGAGAGGGAGGGAACCCAAAGGCTCCTTACCCCACRATGCAGATGGTTCTTCAGGGCTTGTTTTCCACACAAATGTCAACCTGCTCTTCCTTCCTCATGATCAAAGAACCTATATCTAGAAATCTTTTTCTGACAAGGATTGCAGTTTCTTGTTCATTTCCATTCTGAGCACAGGCTGCCCCTGGGGCCAGGGCTGCAAATGTGCTATGGGAGAAAAAAATAAAAACACTCTTGCTCACGTAGGTGCAAAATGCTAGGAAAGGCACCTTGACTCTATATGATGTGCCCTTGTGGAGCCACAACCTTTATCAGCAGTGCAAACCAGTGCTGGGGCTTATTTAGTATGTGGAAGTTGCTTCACACCCAACCCAAAGTCATCTTTTCTGTTCAGGGAGTTTTCACTTGCATTTCCCCCCACCCCTTCTCAGTCCTGGTTGGTCTTGCTGCAGCGTTGAAGCCTCTGATACATCACCAGTAATATAARTAATATAAATTCAATAATAAAATTCAATCTAAATGTATTTTTTCCCTTGAAAGGTAATTATTTAGCTATATCCTCAGACCTATCTGAACCACTTTGGGTTTCTGGATTCGTGCATGACATTTGATTAGCTATTCATAGGCACTTCTTACATAACTGGAAATGTTATTAATGGCCGTAAAATCATCCAGCCCTGAAACAAAGTGAAGCCACAATAAAAGCTTGCCACAGCTTTAGCCTTCCTGAGCTCCAAGTGTGACTCCCACAGAAGGGCTGCATGTCATGTAGCGGTACAGCCCTTGAGGAAACGGGCTCACAAAATCCAGGACTGGTTTCACCCACCTCTTTAGAAGGCTCATGTGTGAGTTAATTTGGGTATTTGGGCTGCTCACATTGCCTTTGTATCRGGGAAATACGTGTGCTTTTCTCCCTGCTGGGCTTGTTAGTGCCCGAAGCMGTAAATAGAAATTACTCAGCAGTGCTTTCAGGTAGGTTTTGCTGTTAGTGATGTTCCTGTAGTGCCTCAGTCCTGTCTGAGAGTGCTGCAGGGCTGAGCTCCTGCTAAGTGAATTATCCAGCTTCAAAGCCAGCTGCTTTGCAGCAGCAGAGGTGCTGGATGGTGTTTGGTAGTGTTCACATTGTATTCAAACCACTTTAAAATGGCAGATTTAAACTCCAGATACGGGAGGTTTAAGGAGTTTGTGCTGTGCAGAAGCACTTGCTGGGGACCCTCCTGCAGGTTCACAGCAGCACCGTGAGATGTGGCACTGAACATCAAACACTGCCTTCTGCCTCCAAACTGAGCTGTTCTGGGGTGYCTGGGACACGGGTCATTCCATGGTAGCAGTCGTGCATGGTAAGCCCCGCTCAAAGCCACCTGCCTGGAGAAAAATGCCTCAAATGCTTATTTGGTGCCAGAAGCTTCAGTGCCATTTGGTTTTGCATCGCTTGAATTGTCACCTTTGACACAGACRCACAGTTCTCCTTATCACTCCCTCCTTGGATGCCAAAGGATCTTCATTCTCTCTAATGAAGGGGTCTATAAATGAGAAGTTAAATATGGCTAATTACTTGAGCTTCTGTGTGTTTCTGTCTGTGGTAGAGGTTTAGCTCACTAGAAGAACATGATGGGAGCTGGAAAAACACTGGAAGTGTGGTGGGAGAGAGTAGTGCTGCAAGTGAGGTGTTATGGTGTTGTCCTCATTTGACTGGTTGCRAGTGAAAATAAATGTTCTGGTGTGTTGTACCCACCTTGGGGCTCTAGCTGCCATGGTGCAACTCTGACAGAGCCGTGGAGCTCTGGTTTGTTCGTTCAGCAYTTGAGTGCCTTGCTGCTCGAGCAGCTATCAGGATTGCATGTAAAACTGGATAAGCTCAGATGCAAACCCAGCAGCTGAGAAATACACCAGGGAATGTTCCTTGTCATTGCAATCCAARTGTGATGGTGTCTGGGGATGATGAAGATGGGGAAGAGGAGACTGCAGGATAATGATGGCAGTAAGGGCTTGCAGCCACATAAGAAGCATCTCARTTAAAATCATCGATACATAGGAGGTGGCCAGGAGTGTCACCCACAGCATGTCCACACCTCGCAGGGTGCTGGTGCCTTCTGGTGTCTGGAGCACCTAGTTGTAGTGATGTTAAGGGTGACACCATTGGCCAATCGTTACCAGACAAACAGCTCCAGTTGTATTGTAGTCTCTTAACAATCTCATAATTTCTTGTAATTACAAGAAATTATAATCCCATGTAATTGTAATCCTATGAGGATGAGGACCACTGATCTATCCTTGTTGATACTTGCGGTTTTTAAAATCACATCTACTTGTTGCAGGTACCTTCCTATATTGCTCAGGAGTGGGATTGGGGAGCTRCAAGGGCTGCTACATCTGATTCTTACACATGTTCTGTATAAAGGATGTATGTAAAAAAGGTGCTATGTATCTTTTTATTGCATGGCCCTTGACCTCTGCTTTGATGAGGGGAAGACATACAGCTCTTGCTCTGTGACAAACTGATTTCACACCCRCTACTTTAGTAGGTCCAAGAGAGCCTGAAAAAGTTTTTGTGGTAGTAATGAGCTCCTAGTGACCCCTGAATCTCAGACACTTTCTCTCCATCATGTTTTATATTAAGCAGCTTAGGCTAACCTTTTCTGAAAAAGATGCTTCTCATAACCTGCCAATTTGTGTAGACACTTAATGATTAGTCCTTTGCAATTAAGTGGCAGRCTAACCTGAGTTAAGACTTATCAGTGCTGTGAAACCAGAGGCACAAAAATAAATATCCCATAATAATACTCTGGGGTATAGCTTGGCCTTGGAGGGGATCCCTGATTCCATGTGGCAGGGACACAGCAGTGTGTTTGCAGCCTGTTCTATGCAACTTCTCCTGGGGATGCAGGGCAGATGTGTTTGGCATTGAGAAGAGCCTTGGGGTCAGTTCTATCACTAGGAAAGACTTAAGTGGCACATTTATTTTAACCTGTCCAACCACATGGATTTACAAAGGTAGTGTAAAGTGTAAAAATACCAAAGGGAATGTCACAATTATATTCAAAAACCTCATCTGCTGCAGTGGCAGGGGGAGGGTTGGAGGTTGGCTCATCAGTCATTGCTGCTCTCTGAGGACCAAAGTGCTACATCTTGTTCTTGTGCCTGTTCTTCAAACTGCTACTCATGGTCCTTGCAATAAGTGATCCGGTTCTTTTGTARCCTCTTTCTTCCTGGCTTCCTTGGGTGCAACGTTCCTTGCAGTGAAATGTTGTAGCATATATCATATCAGCATTTTGCCATGTTGTATATGACCATGCAGGAGATCTGGCCATTTTTGTCTCCTTAACCCTGATTTTATCGTGAACACTTCTGCTATGTGAGATAGGGGTAATTGGGTGAGCTATAAATCATCATCTACTCTGGCAGTTGGGAAYTGTGTCTTGTAATGATCAAGAATCCTGTCTCATGCTGACAGTTTGTGGTAGTCCATTTGTTGCAACCRAGCCAGGTCTGAGACTCTCCAGCCCTTACATTAAAGCTTAAGTTGTGTCTCGGGAAACAATTCAACCCCTTCATTAAGTGGGCAGCAATACAAAAGTGGGTAGAGAATCTGGTGCGCATGTTTCTCATAAAGGATGTTGGAAATCTACATTTTTTCATTACTGACTAAAATTCAGATTGAGTGCAATGAAGATGCATCTGGTGAGTACTTGGCTGTGGCTGTGCAGGTGGGTGACCTAGATGATAAAACAATCTCTGCTGACTTTGAAATGCACTGAATTTTTTTCAGTGTTTACATCCTCTATGTTAATATGTGAAGGAGTCCTATAGATAGGAATGCTGCTTTTGGAAATTCCAGACAGTGGCTTGAATGTCTCCAGGGATGCAATTAAGGATTGTTTCCAAATTGTCCTGACCTTTCCATGCTGCTGAAAGTCATTGTCCTCCCTCACCTTCTCCTCCCATTGCTCCCTTCTCCCATGYGCCACATTAGACACACATCTACCAACTTGCTCCATCTGCTAATTCACCCAAACATGAGGACAGCAGGAAGAGAAGGGGTGCTGGAAGATATTGACYTACCATGTGCAAGGAGTGCCCTGCTGCAGCAGCCTCTGCAAATGTAGTCCAGTTTACAGAAAAGTAGACAGAAAATGTATTTGATTTATAAGTGTGTTCTCAGAAATAAAACATAATCTACTGCAGAGCCTCTTAATCTAATGGATAGAGGCAGAACAAGACTCAGAGGCTAGAAGCCAAAACCAAAGAATTCCAATTAGAAATGGGACACAAATATTTAACCAGTTGAGTAAACTACCTTCAGACAGAAGAGTGTCTTCTCTTCTTCATCTTGTAATGCTTTATATTCAGTCTGGGTGCCTTTAGACAAAATACACTTCAGCCAAATTTGAATCATTTGGCTCAGTGCATGGTAAATGGGTGAAACTGTATAGTGTGTGATGTACAAGAGGTCAGACAAGGTGATCTGATGGTTCCTCCAGCTTTCGATTCTCTAAGAAGCTTTAGCATGGCAGGAAGGATGGGGCTGGTTAAGGTGTTAGACTGCGACTCCATCTGTGTCCTCCTGGGACCCTTCAACATGTTCTTCCAATCTTGGGAGAGGATGCTTTGGATAGAAACTAAAGGTTATAAATTTGGAAATTACAGAACTAAATTCCCATGTTCTTTTTTTTGCAACCAGCACTTAATCCATGTGTGATCCAACCCACATATGAATTTGGAATGTTCCATCCTGCTTTCATTATTTCCTTAAAAATAAGAATTGTCAAGGACACTTTTGCATGACTTACCTGACCCTAAAGCACCTCAGTGCATCTTTTTGCACTCTCTCGATGATGCTCTTGGGATGGGACAGGCTTGAMTTTTGCAGCAGATGCGTTAGGAAGAAAGTTGTTGGCGTGAGTGGCTGAAAATAGAAGCTTGTTTACAAAGCTGGTTTTGCATTATCAGCTGTAGTGCTCCAATAATTAAGGCTGTGAACTTAATTAGCTCAACACTCCATAATTCTCTTCTGCCTCTCTCGAGGCTTGTCTGCATACGACTCTGCGCTGCTTSACTCGTGCTGGGAACATCTCCGTGCTGCGGAGGCTGCGTTCACACCAGTACCACCTTAACTACTGTGGATCCTCCRCTCTGATTTTGAGCATGCAGACCCTCCGTAGGGCTTTCTAGAGAGTCCATCCCTGGATCCTTTGGCTGCTTTTATTAAAACCATACAGGCAGCAGTCCTGATCTTGACTGGAGCATCGGCAGAACTGAATGATGCCATTGTTACTACTGATTGAAAGGGTGCTTTTACCCTGGCTCAAATGTTGTGTCTGCTTTTAAATGGAAAATGTTTCCTAACACTGAATAATATAGTAACATTTCTGGCCAGTGTGTTTTTTTGACAATAAAATACTGCCACATGCTTACGAAGGGAGGGGGGCCGCCGCTTTCACTTCCCATATCTCAGCTACCCTGTTTCTGACCCATGTTCTACCCTGGGCACAGGACCTCACCCCAAAAAGGCCCATTTCCCACTAAACCCACTGCAATGTGCCCAAGCAAGAGCCCTGGACAAGGCTGCCCCATTGCTGGACATCAGGCACAGGGTATCTCCTGACCCACAGAGACAACCCACGCGCGCTGAAAAAATGTTTTCCATCTCAAATGCGTGAGTTTCGGCTGTTCTGACTATCCCGTGTGTGTGTGTCCTTCCTGTTTGGACAGATATTTGATACATACACCTCAAATGAAGAGGGCTGGACGTGATTAAAATACAGAGCCAGGCCACAGGCATGTTCTTTCACGCGAGCCCCCCACCAGCAAACTGGTGGAGCCGCAAGGGAATTTAGGGCTTGTTATGTTGAGTAATTCTTTAAATATTTTAGATGTAGAAAGGGAAATGTGAGGTGCTGCGTGCTGGCACGTTGTGCTTTCCCATATCATCCTCCTCAAGGTTTGGTACGCTTAGGCTGAGGTACTTTCTGTTTCTGTATTAACCTCTTGGCATAAAAAGATTGAGTCTTCCTGATTTATTTGAAATTAAATTAAAGTTGGTATGTAAAATGATTAGCTTTATCAAAATACATAAATTTTTAAAATTCCCTGAACTCCCTGGGTAAGTGACGTGCCAAGTTATTAGCGTGTGACATTAACRTTTCCCCTTAATTGCGGGGCCGCGATGAAAACCCCTCTCGCGGCGGGTGCAGCGCTCTGGAGCCAGGGCTGGTTCCAGGCGTGTGATTAACAGCTCTGAATGGGAGACGGGACATTTCCCTTGGATGTACCGGCTGCAGTGAGGCTGATGGCACTCCCAGAGCGCGTGCTCCATCCCCGCTGTTGCTCACGTACGCATAAAATAAACTATTTATTTTGCTCTTTCACAGATAGCGCTTGCATAACTCAAATGCTTTGAAATTCAAGGTAAAAGCAAATATTCCTGCGCTGTTCTTCCATGAGCTCCGCTGTTAAGCGGTTGCGTATGATGTGGCTGGCAGAACATCTGCAGCCAAAGCAAATGCACTTCACTTGCCTCTCTTTCCCCTGGTTGTATTGCAGAGGGCTTTGGTTGCCCGCTGCCTCTCAACTCCGGCGTTCCCACTGATGCAGTGGGGGATGCGACAACACGGCTTCATCTTCCGTATTGCCTTTCATTCTGGTTCCCAAATGCTCCAGTGAGTTAATCACTAACAGAGAGGMCAGGGAAGAGCCATATGCAAAAGAAAGAGATTTTCAGCAGGGACTGAGACAGAGGTGAACGCTGTGAAGATGAGAGGAGGACAGGACTCCTGGCCATGCAAGGGGGAGCGTTTTCACAGGACCATGATCCCGACTTCGCGGTTGGCTCACCGAACAATGAGGAGAGGGAAGCTCCAGAGCTGTTATGCAATATAGCACGAAGACAAAGCTTGCTGAATTTCTAACAGATAATTTATGATGTAACTCTTGCAGCGATGGAGCCCCTCCATTTTGTGAAACAGAATGTCCTTTAGAAAATATTTGCTCTTAGCTCGCACACGCAGATTCAAGGAAATTCTTGCAGGAGGGTTTGAGTCTAATAAAAYGGGAATGTGTGACCTGGCCCACATGATTATTTGCCCGGTTTTATCCTTTTGTTATTATTTCCAAATGTGGAATTCTCATTCTTCTAAAATGCTGCAGGTGAAGCTAGTCCAAGAGAAAACAATGGGCTCTGCAATTAAAGGCAGCACCTATTAGGGCTGTAGCAAGGCTTGCAGCGTAGGCCAGCATCCAGGATAACACGTGTTCCAGGGGATTTGTGGAAATCTCGCTCCTAGAATTCTGCCCTTGGGAGTGTGGGCCCCATCTAGGCTAAATGGTGCTGGCTGGGGACACCTGGGTCCTTCCTACTGTCTTGGGGCACTTGCTCCAGACCATTCACGGTGAGCAGATGTGTTGCCTTGGCCCAAAGAGCACAGGGTTTGGCTCTTGTGTCCTGAGAGGCAACAGTTTGCAGATGGTATGGACCCCTCCGCCAGGATGCAGCTCTTCCAGGACAGGGGCTGTGCCATTTTTCCCTTCTAGTATTTAAGCACTGGTGCCTGTGTAGTGCAAAAGACAGTGTGGCAAGTTCCGTAACTTTCTGCTTTAGCATTTGCAATACTACCTACCTAAAGAATTTCATTTTAAAATGTGAATATTCCTGCTTTGCCTGCCAGGTATTCCAACTGTAAGAGCTGGATCTTTTAAGATCCTTTCAAGGTTCTTTATCCTTGCTTTGGGTCGTGAAACCAAACTTGGATGGCAGTGTATAACCTTGGCAGAGGTTGTGAGTTGGCTTTGTGGTACAGCAGCGCAGTTGTGGTGGTGCATGGGGTTGGCACAGGTTTGCAGCTTGTACTAAGGCTGCAGCAGAGCTGTCACTAGCAGGACATTGGGACTCTGTCCATGCCTGTGGGATGAGGAGCTATCAGAACAAATGCAAYGACTATTTTCCAGAATGTAAACACCCTTGCAGCTTAATGGCTCTATTTATGCTGATGGAGATCAGGAAACACACKTTGTTATTTTAGTCTGAGTAAGCTCATGCAGATGGTAAGCAGAAGCGCTGTGTTTGGAGTTTCTGGTGTTCCCTGACAAGCYAGGTTGCATATGAGTGTATTAACCTTGCCTTTGAAAAGTGCTTGATTTTATCAGCTTGTTTACCAAACTGTCACAACAAGGCATAAAACCACAGAGGACTCCCATGCTGATATGAGAAATGTGCGTGTTCCTGGTAGCGGAAGAGGAATATGAGTTTTTTGCTCTGTATTAAATGTGGTAACAAAACATTTTTTAACAAAAACCACAAAGYAACCAGTCAAACAAGGAGCCAGGGGCAAGTCTGTGGCATGAGGAAGACGTCCCATGGGACAAATTGCTCTTCTATTCATGCTTCTGCATGCTCTGCAGCATGCTCATGCTCATTGCATTGCTCTTCTATTTCATGCTTCTGCAGATGAGTTGGGTGGGATTTGTTGCATTGCTCTAGAAAAGCCTTTTGAGTTGTATTGCATAACTGTGCCAGCAAGTCCCAGCTTTTCTCCACACCAGACCTCTCCCACTGGGCAGCTGTGGGTCTGCTGGGTGGCTCCTGAGCCGAATGAGTTAAGTTGCATTCTCTGTTCCAAGTGGGAGCGAAGAGCCATTGCAAAACGTTTCCCCCCCCGTTGGCTCTGTGTGTTGTTTTAAAATTAAATTGGTTCTGGTTAGCAAACAAGAACAGGACGACAAAATTAAATTTTCAGAGGAATGTTGTGAATCCTGTGTGAAAAATAAACCTCAAAACATTTTTCCTCCTGCACTCCCCAGCCTGCTTTCATCCCCTCTTTGCTTAGCATCTATCTCTCCCCAAGTCCTTCACCTCTTCATGGATATATGTTGGCCACCTCGTGGGTGACAAGGCTAATGTCATCATTCAGATGTGCTCTGACTTGAAGTGGGAGGTGATGAGAACTGAGAGTTCATGGCTTGGCCTGTAAACATATTTTTGCCCGTKTTGCTTGTCTCATTCCTTCTGTTCTTTGTTCTTTTCTCTCTGACCTCCCAGCCCATGCTATGTCTGGGAGAGGTTGTCTCTCCTTCAGCAGGTGGATGCTCTGCAGGTCCAGAAAGTGCAAAGCACTAAACCTCAGACGTGCAGGAGACAGCATTAGTGCTGGAGGCAGARTTAGGCATACAAAGTCTCATTCAGCCCTATGCAGATGACTACCACAGGCCATCTGCAAYGCTTCAGTCTTGCTGGAGTCCAGCACAGACACTGCATTGGAGGAGCTACACCCACATAGGGCTCTGTGATGGACAATACAGATTTTTCCTTGTCTGCTTCCATCTTTTTATTTATTTATTTATGTGCAGATGGAAAATCTTTGACACAAATTGGCACTCCTTAAATTCTGTTCCTCTGGAAAGCTCCTGCCGTTCTTAAAAGCTTCTCCTCCATTTGGTCAGCCCTGCAGGCATTTGCTGTGCACTTCATAAGTCATTTCTGTAGTCATTGCCTCACTATTTGTGTCAAATCTTCTTGGATATTTATTTTTAATTTGGCATGAGCTTCTTCTGAGGGCTCAGCAGACTCCTTGTTTTGTGTGAATACGGACATCTTGCTCTGATCCCTTTAGATGGGACAACAGGTTACTACGAGTTTCATTTCCTTGTATTGGTGTTGCATGTAAAATGCTGTGACTACTGTTGTTTCCTGGCTTTTACTATTGTTTTTATTCAGTAATTAAGAATCCCGTTGTATTTTAATGTCAAGTTTTTCACCTGCTGAAAAGGCTGTTGTCCCTTCTTGTGACTCTTCCCTTGCTGTGACTGGATTGGTTCAGTGCRTACTTTTCCCTGGACCTTGACAGCAGAGCTATGACTCCTTCTAAATCCTTGTGACAATTGCCCAACATTCTCTTCTGCTTTCTTTCTGCCCGCTTGTTGCTTCTTGTACCCTTAGTTTTCCTAATGCGGGATCATGTCAAGCAATGTGACACTGAGGGGTGCAGAGATGCTGAGGGAAAGGTACCTTGTGGTCCATCACACCAAAGCAGGTGCCTTGTCTGCTCCACTGGTGATAACTATAAATTTACAGGGATTCAGAAGCTGTCAGGGCAAAGTCAGGAAGGAGAAAATCCGTAAAGGATTTGGTAAGCGATGCCTCTGGCTCACAGAGCCCCCGGATTGCAGAATCCCAGAGGCTGGGAGCGTATCTGGGGAAGTGTTTTGGTGTGTTTGCCCCTTGCCTGGCTCTTCACCAGGCATCTGCTCTTTGTCAATGTGAGAGAACATAGTGGACTTAAATGGCCTCCAGGATGATGTGGAGCAGTTGAGTAACCTCCCAGGCTCACCTGAATGGGGAGGACAGAGAGGATCAGTCCATAAAGAGAAGAATGTGCATTTTTCAAGGCAGAAAGTGGTTTGGGGAGAAAGCTGAGATCCAGAGGCAGTACACATCTGCTCAAATCTTCCCTCCGGGTGGCACGTGAGGAAAGGCCTCATCCATGTGAGCCGCGTTTCCTGGAGCGGGACCGTGCGCTTGGGCCTCGTGTCTGGAACAGGGCTGTGGCTGTCGCGGGCAGCCAGGGAGCACTCCTCCCTCGCCATCAGACCATTAGAATAAATAAAACAGCTTCACTTACGCTGGATGAAATCAAGTCTGCTGGATCGTGGCCTAAACACGGTCAACAGCTCCTCTGGGCCCTTAAGCTGCCAACAGCTTGCACCTCCTAGCGAGTCTGTCCTTGGGAAGGAGCCATTAGAGGCTAAGGAAATTTTGCAGATCTCCATCCTTCAAGAAGCAGGAAATCATCACTGATGGGACTTGCTGCCCCTCTTGAGCTGAGGAGAGAGATATGCAGCAAACACACCAACTAGAGACCAAACTGGTGTCCCTCAAGTGAGGAAGGCTATCGGTGACATTGCCTGGACTCCTTCAGGGTACCACGAAGGCTGGATCTGCCAGCACCTCATGGTGCCAGGCTTGAGTGAAGATCCAAGGGGATGGGGTGGAGCTTGCTGTGGGGACTGGTGCTGCTGGGAAGCGCATGGATTTGCCTCTGCTACAGCCATCTTCCTAGGCAGCCTCTGGCTCCCCATGCTTCCTATCCAGTCGATGTTCCTGGATTGGCTTCCTGGTTTCTTCCTCCTCACGTTTTTTCTTGCTTGGTGCTGATACAGCACAGGAGTATGTGGAATCCCAGGTATTCCTGTTTTTCAAACCTGTTCTGAGACTTTATAATCTTATCCTATAATCTCTTTTAAATGGGAATTCCTTGTGCTCATGTTTCAGACTAAGGAGGGTTTGAGGACATGATCTGAAATCTGAGTGAGAATTTGTTGAGTCATTTCTGAGTGCTGTGAACAAAATATATTTTTCATTTTTTAATGCATAACATTTATTAGCCATACAGTAAAGTACTGCTAGTCTTATTTTGCAGGATCAGGCTTCCAATATCAACAGCTTCCAGCAAGGAACAAGGTCTAGTCTTTTCTTCCAGCCACTAACACCTTCCTTCCCACTCAAAGCAAGGCCATACTTACAGAAACTTTCCAGTTCTCCATGGTCAAAAGTTTTTAACCTTTTTTTTTTTTTTTTGTCTCCCTTTAATCTTTCCTAGTGTGCCTTGGTGTGTTCATCTCCTTTTGCTGGGCTCACCTTTTCTTGCACTTCCTTCTCCTAATGCTGTCCACATGGTTCACATTTAAGGAAGGTGGGAGCCAGTGGCTATATACGATTTGAGAGGATGGGATTTTCAGGTGGAATTATTGAATTAGAGACTGCCATGCAATTTGGGGGAATTTATTTTTATAAGTTTGTTTTAATATTTTCCATGCATTTGTTTTTCAGTGGAGATTATGCTTGAATTCAAAAGTTGAAGGCTTACATAATCAGTGAGATACATTCAGTTAAAGCCTCAGAAACCCAGCTTCTTTAGATTAACCTTTATCCTCAAGAATTGTCCTTGAAGGCTGTCTCCGCTGGCCGGGGGCAGAATCCCTTTCAGAGGCTTAATAGTGATTATTTGTTTAGTTTGCTTAGTTTAAAAATCTGACAAGTACATTGTAAAAATCTCAGATCCCTCTCCCAGAAGGCAAGCCAATGACACCATTAGCTTAATCCAGCATCTCCTATGCTCAGTTTTAATATGACTCTTTAACTCCAGAATATGATGTATTTTCAATTGAAGGATTTGTGTTCCAGTAATAAGTATGGAGAAGATGAGAGGGCAGCACTGTAGGTCACTGGGAAGCTGGGTACCCAGATTTATTAAGAAACACGCAGGAAGTTTCTCTGGAAAAAATAGCCAACATAAAACTTACATCTACATTCAGTCATTGGTTGAAGTAAGTCACAGCAGAGCCTTTTGTTGTGCAAGTTTAGCCAAGTCCCACACATCGCTGTCCCAGCTGTGCTGGAGGAGAAGTCTCAAGGAGCAGCTCCTTGCTTCTGCCCAAAGAAGCAAGGATGGGCTCAAGCAGGACTTGTGTTTTCCTCTGACTGTAGCAGTGAGATAAGGCACATTCCTGTGGCAGAAAGGAGATGGACCTGAGAGGAGAAGCTGGTTTAGAGAATATAAAAATTAATAGACAGGTTCACAGCATATAAAAATTAATAGCTTGTGGTTCTGGTCCTCCGTGGGGACCTTGAGCAGAGCACGAGTGAGCAGCTCTCTCCTCTGCCTCTTCTGCCTATGGAGCTCCCTGCATTTTTGCCAGCCCCTTCTGGGCATGACTCTTACGCAGTTGAAGGGTGGTATTTGCCACCACGGTCCCTTCAGCTGTGCAAGTGCCTCCATCCCCACAGGGACAGAGGACGTGCTAATGCAGAGGACCTGCCCTGGCAGTGGTGGCTGCAGAATAACTGCTGTGATGGTTAGCATCTATCTTGCCAAATCGCTTCATCTATGCTGTCAAACCCTGCAGCTGGGCACTGCGGGGAGATAAAGGGGTCCTCCTGGGACAGAGTTCACCTGAGCTGCTTAGAAGGATGAAGAATAGAGGTTCAGGGTAGAGGTATCTCCATTGCAGTAAGCTGGAAGAGAAGTATCCCCCACGAAATGCTAGTGATTGGTGGGAGGAAGCTTAGAAATATTGGTGTCCAGAGGAGTAGAGCAATTAGTGCACTTCAAGTATATCAAGAGGAAAATTCTTTCTTCTTTTTTCTCCTTCTTGCAAAGGGTGGATAGATTGCAAGACAGCATGCTGATAGCAGCAATATTCTCAGTGAGCACAGAGAGAAATACTTATTGAATACATATAAATCTTCTGTGTTTGACAAAATGATCTGACACAGAGTTTATAACGATAACTGAGCACATTGTGGTTTAGATTTCCTGAACGGTCTTTCGTTTATTCTTTCCCTCTTTGAGTTTGCTTCTGTTTCACATGCAAAACTAATGTAATTAACAATTGTGTTGTGGTTAAGCTCTTCTGCGAAAACTAAAGCAGAGAGCTCTCTCTGTGTCAATACACTGTTTACTCTTTCACATGAAATTATGGATTGATGTTTTCCTTTTTTTGTATGTATTTTTTCCCTTATTTGTATGTACTTCCAAAGTATTTTCTCGTTGCTCCTTATGCTGCTCTCTCCCTTGGACCCACGGCACAGCTGTTGCCTCTCCATGTCTCACTGGTTGGGAAATGCTCTCTTAAACTGCCTTCCCCAGAGATCCTCTTGACCTGTGCCCTGAATTTGCTCAAATTTGCTTTTTTGAAATGCATTATCTTTAATCCGTTGTTCTCATTCCTTCACTGCACTAAATTACTGAGCTTTATGGTTTTATGATCACTTTCGCTCCAATTATCTTCCTGTTTTTGGACTATTAATGAACTTCTCTGTACCAATAATATCCAAATAGCAAAAATCCCTTCCCCTTTTATTTTCCGATCTCCAAAGCAGTTTTTCCTCCCCCGTGCATGTTCTGCCTTAATGTGCCTGCGACCTGCCATGCTGCACATGTTTGCATTCTAACAGATGTTGGGGTAATTGAAGTTACCTGTTGTTACCAATCCCAGTCATTTCGTTGCTTCAGTCAGATGCTCTAAAGACTCTGKCCACTTCTTCACTCTGACTGCTAGAGCTCTGTGGGGCATCTCCAGAGCTCTTGTCTTTCTTTCCCTGAAGTTATTAAAAATCTACTTCTCACCTCTTCTCCAGCCCCAAAGTATTCTTCATTTGTAAGATATTTTCTTTTTCTTTTTCCGTTTCCTTCCTTTTCTTAAATATATGAGTATCATATCAGTATTCCAGCCTAGTGATGCCTTTCATGTCATGCCATTGAAGCTAAATGTTGTAGTTATACAGGAAGACTTTTAAGTCCTCATATGTATTCCCTATTCTCCTGGCATTTATATAGCCATGTAACAAGATCATTGTTATTCCCGTTCTGAGTTTTCCTATGAGCCTACAAAACTAGCTGCAAGATTGGAAGACTTTTGTTACTGTGTAGAGTTGCAATGAATGCTGCTTAATGAAAGTATATTTAGAGGTGATTTGATTTTAATCTACAGCTGTGCAGAAGCAAGAACCTAGCAGCAAGTGGTACAGCAAGATCTGTTTGTTAGAAGGCAAAAAGGGAAAATTTGGAAGATGCCAGGTAACTGTTTTGGCCATGGATTTAGATGATGATTGCAACGGGGCTAGGACGGTTTCCCTGTTAGCAGCAGGTTTTAAGCCAGAGGTGGATACCTCTGCAGAAGATCTTATGCCCTGTTGGACTCAAGCTTGACTTCTGAATGACTTGTAGGCTTTCCGGCTCTGTGTTGTGTAGCACATGCGACTGACACCTCCGGTCCTTTCTGGCCTTCTGTGCCTCCCGAGTCAGGTTGAGGCTCCACCCTGCGTGCTCTGGTACAGGATTTCCCCACGGGTTTGGTGGGGAGAGCCAAGCCGGGTCCCTCCAGCTGAGCCGGGCGCGGGAGCGGAGCTGCCTCGCGCAGCACACAGCAGCTGGAAGAGCCAGGGCCGCTTCCTTCAAACACTTTACAGATGAAGACCAGGGTCTGGGAGCTGTGGGAAGTCGCAGGAGTTCACAGACCCCAACAGGTTGTGGTCCTGGTTACAGAGCGAGGGGTCCACGCCAATAATTGCTGTCTCTCCCATCCCTCTAACTTTGTTGTTCACGATCGTGTTCAAATACAATGACACTTTGTAATGTGGACGGGCCCTCTGACATTATTTTAGTGCAGCTGGAGGCATCTACTTTAGCCTTGAAAATGCCTCTTTCTTGGCAGGGCTTTGTGTTTATTATAATGCTGTCTGTAATGTGCAAAAGTACATTTCTTTTTTAACTTCCTTCTTTATGTACTAAAGAGTGTGGTTTTAATTAGGGATTTCAGATTGAAACATTTCCGGTTTTATGCTCTTTTTTTCTTTCTTTTCGGGACAGTTTTCAGTTAAGATGTTTTAGAGTTTTGAAAAATACCAGATGCCCAGCTCGAAGTGTGTGAAGAGCCCTAGTCACTCCCTCTTCCTCCCAGGGAAATCAGCTGCTCCGCGTAGCGGGAACAGCAAGGGGAGGCCGATGGCAGGAACRGGGTCAGCAAACAAGCAAGGACAGGTCAGAACTGGGAGCTGTGGTTTTTGGAAACGCTGTGGCTGCCTCAGCCACTGATCCCTGTTAGTGAGAAATCCCGATCCATCCCCATAACAGCGCGTACCTGAACTGTGCAGAATTTGCCCTCCTGGTGATTTGGGGTTGTGGAAAGACAGTTGCAGGTGAGGGCTGCTTTGCTCAGTGGCAGAGCATCCCTGCTTGCAGCGTCTCTGCTCGGGGCAGCCCGTGCCCACTGCCCACGCAATAAGGGCCATTGGGGAGCCCACGGCTGCCACTGCTGTCCCGCCGCTGCCACGGGGCAGGGAKTCCAGCCCAGACAACTTGTAACACAAAACGCTTGTTTTTCTGCACATCCATGGCCCTTGGAAGGAAAAAAAAATAGAGGGAGCCAGATTTTAGCCCTCTTGATAGTAGAACTTAATGCTGCACCGAAAATTTCAGAAAACAGCCGGCAACGAAAATTATGTTAAAACCAAGTTGCTTGAGCTAGTCTCATGATTTTTGGGAGCTTGACTCATGATTTTTGAATGTTGGGGCTTGGCAGGGCTGAAATCCTCGCACTGAATTTGTTCCCGATGTGGGGTTTTAGCTTCCTAGCACAAACAATTAGCGTCACTTTCTTYTGGAGCAGTGGCGGGGCTCGGGCGCCCAAGGTGAACGGATCTTACAAAACGCTCTGCGCCGTCCGCGRCGCTGTGGATGCCGTAGGGTGGATCTGGCTCCCTTCCCTGCACGAGGCTATTCCAGAGCAAGCTGTGGCTCGGCCACGTGACGGCGGGTTAGGCGGAGAGCAAAAGCGGAGAGGCGCAGCTGCCGGGAACGGCCCAACTGGGTGCGCGGTTTACCAGGGTGAAACGCTCTGCAGGGCTGAGATGAGCGTGTTTGGAAACGTCTCTGCGCACCTTTCGTCCCGTTTATGGCGTGCGGCATGTGCGCGGGGGTCTGCTGTGCACATCCTGCCCCGCTCGCTCCTGCAAGGAAGCGATGAAAACATCCATCCCTTCAATATTGTGTTGGCACGTCAGGCACTGTCAAGAAGAAGTATTTATAAAGAAAATCTCAGCTCTGCTTTCATTGCAATCGCAACACCTTTGAATAATGAATCCAACAACCTGGGGATCAAAGGGATTTGGTGCCAGGAGCACAGCCTCTCCGGGCCGGTACCGGCCCTCTTGGTACCGCTCTAGATCCGGTACCTGAGTAGCACCCTGGCTCTGCCTTGGGTGCAGCACGARGCTGTGCAATGAGCAGCGATGCCACCTTGCAGGTGCCTGAGCTGGAAATGGGGTCTGGGAATGCCCTGAATTTCCCATGTCATGAGGYTAAACTTGGGCACACTAGGAAAATCCATCTTCCCCAGGCCACACAGCAGAGGTGTTGCAGTGCCCAGCGTATATGTAAGCTAGCGCATGCTCAGCCTTTGCAAACTGTTTTTACCACTGTTATTTTGTGATGGAGGGAGCATCACACCCTGTGGCGCTGTCTGCAGCCACGTCCCCCCAGGAGGCAGCGGGGAGGGTGTCCGGCTGCCCACCAGAAATCCCTGTCCATTGGCAGCCGCCTGCCTGTTTGGGAGCTCACGGGTTGCTGAGTGTTTGAAGAGCTGACCACTTCTTGCCTATTTGGGAGTGCTTTTAAATGGTTCCAGAAACTGCTGTTTGTTGATAAATCGGGGCGATCACAGCGAAGTGTTTTAGCTAAACTGTGTAAAAGGAGGAATGAGCTGCAGCGCAGCACTGCCAGCTGTCATTGGATTTAGAAACACACATCATAGATTTTGTTGCTTTTCAGACAGCCGCGCTTATAGCCCTTCTTATAGCCATATAAAACAGTCATGCTGTCAGCAAACGTTCTGGCAGCYGAGCTGCGTTGTATCTGGAGCCGTGTTCCCAGGCCCGGCGTGCTTGCTCCCTCCGTAGGTAACGCTCTGGAGGGAGGCATTCCCGCAGCCCTGGCACACACGTGGGAGCTTAGCACCGGATGAGGGGAAAAATGCGGGATTTTGCCCACCGCCYGTGCCGGGAGTGGTGCTGACAGCGCTTGTCTTCAGCGCCCGCGGCAGTCGGCAAGAGCCGACTCTCCTTGCAGGGCGTTCTGGGCTGCTTCTCCCCCAATATGCGGTTCCTGCGTGCGAGTCTGGCAAACTGGAGGTCGGATTTGCAGATCGTAGCTTGTTTGAGCGGTGCTCGCAGAGGTCAGTCCCCATCTGCTCTGATCCCTGCTGTTTCCACTTTGAAGCTAATGCTGAAAGTCTCRTGTCCAGAAGTAGATTTTAAGAATTCTTTTCAAGGAGAAATGCATAAAAATATTTGCATATTTTTTAAAATTTTGTTTGAAGGAATTCAAATGGAGTGGAATGGCTTTAAGCAACAGAGCCTGACTGTGTATGGAAGCACCCTGAGAGCAAGCTGGGGGTGTAGGAGTGATTTTATTTACAGAATATTTCACAGTAATCCCWTGTGCAAGCAGCATTAGTGATAAGGAGCAAGGTCAGTTATTGCTCTCGCGTAGAGGGATGCGCTGCCTCCTCCAGAGGATGCCCAGCAGCACTGCTGGGATGCTGATGAGCTGCATCCTTATTTTCTTTGGAGTGATTTCCAGGGCTAGATAAACCCAGTAATGATCCTGGCAATAGCCCAGTGGTTTGGGATGGCCAGCAAGGTGCACGTGGGCAGGTGATGATCGTCATCTTCTCCCTGCTCTGCTCATACCCTTAGCCCTCTCYCTGCCTCTCTGTTTCCTGCAGAAACTTAGGAGGATGATGGCTCTGCTCTGGTCCAAAAGTGGAAAAGTCTTAAATCTCTAAGYTATGCCGTGCAAGAAAGCAGCTTTCTTAGATGTAATGTGATCTTAGTTCCTTCCCAGGCACCAGACTGGAACAGAGAGYTTGGAAATTGCCCCTATGGCCATTATCTGGGCTTTACAGCATTTGGAGATTGAACCCAGATCCCACATCTCTTCTGAAGCTCCATGTCAATTTACACTTGTTCCTAGAAACCATTACTGTCCTGTGAGCTCTTTACCATGCAAGGATTGAAAACAGAGCTATTCTGCTCATTTGAGCTCTTTTCTGTGTGAAGGCAGAGCTGGGGACTCTTTTTTTTTCTATTTTCTTTTTTTTTTCTTTCACCATCTGAGGATTTAGCCCAATCCTGAGTGTTATCCAGCCGCGATACCTTTACACGCCGAACCCAATGCCTATGGCTTTTATCTGAGCCCTTACAGCGTTTGGAAGGGGGCCATGCCCCTTGTCTGGTATCAAAAGCATTATATTAATTTGGGATTCATTCCACAAAAATGAGGCTGTCAGCCAGACTCCTTAGCAATTGGATATTGAACCCAGACCTCGTGGTTGTCTTCCAAGTTATGTGCCAGCTGGGAACWCAGCCCACAGTCCGTGGCTGCCAGCCAAGCTCCTTATTGGCGAGAGATTGACACCAAGCCCCCAGACTGCTATTTCTGTACTGTGGTGTTAAAGGACTRAACCTAGCTCACGTGGTCAGCATAATCACCTCTGGATTGGCAGTGCCATAAAAAAAATCTAGTTAAAGACTTGAATGGATATTGAGGGTTGATGTTCAGCTGCTTAAAGACCGGGGATGATGACAATAATTCCCCTGCAACAAGGCCCCCTCAATACTCCAAGAGGAATAGCCCCAGATCCCTCATCTGTCATCCATCTGGATGTAAAGTCCAGGTTCTCATTAACATACAGCGCGCAGCATTTCTTTACTGGCTGGCAGTATTAAAGCCAGTTCCTCCAACTTTCAGGTATTCTTCAGATGGGATTAAACTAGATCCCTCTTCTATAGYGCCGTTAGGCTCTGCCAAAGCACTTCTTGCTGCTCGCAGCAGACCTCCAGCACTGCACCTTGCCTTGGGAAGCGCTCGCCCGAGCTTGGGTGCTGAAGCTCCAGCAGGATTTGCCTGCCAGGAAAGCAAGGAGGAGGCTGAGCCAGGAAGGTGGATGCAAGTGCAGCTCCCTCCGCTGCTGGAGATACCGGGAGCTTGACAAGGTAGAGGGAGCATTTCAGGTGAAATGTCTGTCTGTCTGGGGCRAGCAGGCAGCTCCCTCCTGCCAGCAATTTTCCCTGGGAATTCTTAAGCATCTTTACATGGTRTGGTTTTACTGCATAGCAAAATGCTTCGGAAGACTGAATTAAAACCAAACAGCTTCCCAGCTGGGATGGTCATCATTAGAACGCAACTTCCAGCAACTGTGTGGGTTACTTGGTAGCCTAGAAAGCTTCAAAATTCAATTTAAGCAGCATCTCTGAGGGAACAGCTTAATACACAGAGAGAATAGAAAAATCTTCCCATGGTCTTGTGGATCAAGTTGAATTTGTGTTGTATGTTGACGGTATGGGATGTTGTTCGTCGTCTGAATTAGCRGTGATCATGAAGGCTACTTCTTGGTGCTCAAACTGCAATTTGTGGATGGTGGAGTCTGGCTTTCCTGTCCAAAACCCTACCGTGACTGGGAATGGAATCCATGGGAAGATTTCAAGCAAGCTTGGCAGGCCTGTCCCATGGGCCTGGCGTTAGCCTGACTGCCCGTTGCGGATCTTCTGATTCATATTTATTTGCTTAAAAATAAAAAGAATAAGTCCTTGCCTCACACACATAGTTTTATGAGGACTTTCAGCCCTTAGAGAGCCAGTGCAAATGGGATTCAGCTGACCACGGTGGCAGCTTGTTTGTAAATACATTTTCCATGTGCCCGCTTGCTCCTCTGTAAGTGGGAACACCTTTCTCCCCGATCTGTGGTCCTTCCCGCCCATCTTACTCATCCCCATCTGAACACTCTGTTCCACCCTTTCTGYTCCCTCCCTACCAAGCCCTCCCCAGGCTGCCGGCTGCTTCTTGCCAGGTCTTTCCCAACGCCTTCCCTCGGCGTTCTCCGGTGGGCTGCTCCAGCGCCGGGGATGCTGCTGGCTTGGGCGCTGGYGCGGTTGCTGGAGCAGAGGCGCAGCAAGCTGTTTGCACCGACGCTCCAGGCGTTCCTCAGGATTTATGGGTAGCGCGGAGCCGAGCAATATCTGTGATTAGTTGAGATCGTTATTCCTAGAGCTGCGTTTCTTCGCTTTATCAACAGATTTCATCTGTTGTGCATTTGCTTGGTCTCTGAATTCCCTCTCCCTTCTCTCAGCTAAGCCGGGGCGTTTCGGGAGCACGGGATGTGCTGCCCGCTCCGTGCGCAGCCCGGGATCCACGGCATCCATCCCCCTCCGTGCTGGCACGCCATGCGTGYGCAAGGCAGAGTGCGAAAGGAGGTACGAGGCTGACGTGGCCAACGATGGGACGAGGGGAGAACAGACTCTTCTTTCCCGTTCTCCTGGTTGCCTTCCCAGAGTTACGAAAGCCTCCGGCATGCCGGGCCGTACCCACCACCTAGAAACCCCTCAGCCCGCGGGCGGATCTCGGTGTGCACGTGCATTTCCACTGCTCCTGCTGAGCAAAATCCCTGCCAAGGCAAAATTCCTCAAGTGGAATAACTAGTGTGGAGTGTTTGCAAACCCAGGAATTATTGAGCTGTCCCTCTTACCAAATGGCAGGCAACGATGTTCTTTATGAGCCCCATATTCTAACCCTTAATTCACTAACTGCCACTGGAAAGCCTTTCCAATTGCTTTAAATGACCAAAGATATTTTAACGTGCCTCAGGTTTTGCACTGGTATGCCACAGAATGAAGTGCCATGTACATTTGAATGACTTTAAAACTTAGCCCAGTAAAAAAGAAGAAGAAAAAAGGTCTCATGYGCTCCACCAGTGTTTGTAGCCTCCCAGGTACTGTCTGTATTTTCAAATCCTCTGTCTCCCTCTTCGCAAGGTGATGGCCCCACAAAAACCTTTAATGTCTGTTGAAAACTATATTAAGTCAATTGCAGGAGAAGACAAATCTCAGTGTCCCCATATCTACAGCCCCCAGCATGGTGCTTGCCCTTCTTGGGTGAAGAAACCTGAAAGAATCCAGCTTCCTGCTCCCTGTTCCATGCAATAGGGTGATAGTTAATTGGGAGCCCTGCCCTGGTTTTCACATCTGCATACTCGGAGGCTGGTGATTTATTACAGTTTCTTATTGGTTTTATATATATAGATTTCTTTTTTCTTCTTTTTTTCTTTTTTTTGACTTTTTCCTGCTCCGTGAGGTCGGTGGCACAAGGGCAGTGAGTCTGCATCTCTGCACCAGGCAGAGGGGGAGAAGGAGAAAGGAGAATATCTTTTAAATACAGTTCTACTTTATTAAGATTCACTCTGGTACGACAATGGCTTTTTCTATTGAAATGCTTTGTGAAAGCCCAGCCTAATGATCTGTTAATCGGAGAAAGGTTAAGCTCCTGGAGGATTTTCTGCATTTGATGAAGAAAAAATAGAGCAATTATCCAGAATTCAAAGTGATTTTTAGCCAGCTGTTAATAATACCCGATTCTTCATTTTTTTCATTACACAGAAGTAGTGCAGCCATCCCAAGTTATGGCATTAAAATATTTATAACGTTCCCTTTTGGCCCAGTTTGCACTTGTGGAGTGGCTGGAGATTGCCCAAGGTCTTCTAAATGCGCTGCTTTTTGTGCTTTACCCTTCCATGGCAGCTCTCTAGAAGAGCTGCCCCAGCTAAAGGAGACCAAATGGGGCTGACCCCTGAGTGGAGACTGTAACAGGCTTGGAGGAACCTCTCTCCAAGGGTGCCTGGGATAACAACCCCGTGTGACACAGGGTTAGGGACAGTGGCACTTTTACCCCCTTGCGGTGTTGCTGCAGTTTGCAGGTCACTTGGCATCCTGGAAATGTGCAGCTTTGAGACATCTGTGCCTTTCTCCTGGCTCTTTCCTTTGGTTGAAGGGATTTCCAGCTTGAAAAGCCGTGGGAGAGCACGAAACGCACGTGGCATCTCGGTGTCCAGGTGCATGGAAACAAAAGCGTCACRGGGAAAATATAACTTTGCAGTGGCAGCCCTGCGCTGGGATAAACAGGCAGCTTGTTTTCCTCCCATAGACGCATGGAAAATCAATTCCCAGTCCATTGCAGAGAACCCTACACATGAACGAAACCCCCTCCTGTAGTACTGAAGTACTAGAACTGTTTTATACCAGCAAAAAGGTTTCATTCCTATAAGGGAAGCTGCAGGTAGCACTTTTTTTGCTGTCTTCATGTTGTCATTTAGGCTTCTATCTTATCCTATTTACAGAGTTATCATTTCAAGTACAGCTTTTGCCTGGAGGTCTAAAGTAAATGAGTATTAAGTAACTGTATCTGTCTCTAATCCACTAATCACCCAGAAAACCAGCTAATGTGCCTGAACCACTGGGATGAATACATTAGATTAATCTAACTCAGATACTTTTCACTGAAACCTCCAGTCATATTTAGAGAAAGGTTGTAAAARGATTAGGAGCTGCTTTTTCCACCTTTCTTCTGCTTCTCGTGACGTTGCTGCATTCCACTAAATGTTAACTATTCAGTTAATGTGTTGCATTAACCCTCCTGAAACACYGATTTAAGAAGAACTTTATTTTCCCCAACCTGGCTGTGTAGATGTGCTGGGTAGAGAGCGGGGCTCCCTGCGTCCCCTTGCTGGGCACACCAGGACTGCAGAGCTGCAGCTCATCCTGCATCCCACCAGCACGGAGAGCACGTTCCCCCCTTTGCCTTGGGTGCTGGGAGACGTCCTCATCCCCTTGCTCCTTGTCCTGCCCCTTTCCATCTGTTGTCTCTGGCTGGAGCCACTGGGTCTCCAGTTTCCATCCACATGCCTAAAACTGGATGTCTCTGTCTGGAGATTCACCCCCAGATCACAGCAGCCAGATCACCTTGTGCCTTTACAGACAGGACTGCTGTCATAAAATATCTCTGTGACCTTTGTTTTTTTCAGAGTACTTAGATTAGCACCCCCAGTTCCCTCCTCAAATTACATCTTCCTTTTCAGCCTGTTTCTCCAGTTTTCAATCTCCTCCATCTTTCTCTTGTCCTTCTTACTAGCACCCTGGTGCTTTTGCAAGCCTGATGTATGTATCCTCCATGCTTCTGTGCTCTACTTTATGGTAAATATGTAAGGAAGACTCAGAGCAAGCTGCACAGACCTCTCAGCCCCTTCAGCTGAGCAGCAAACRGCTGGTAATTGCTCTCAGCACACACAGCCTTTACTGCGTGTCTAGATCATGGCAGCCTCCCTTGCTGAAGGGACATCACATGAAATTGAGGCAAAAGCCCTAAAAACACCAACGTTTAARGCCTAAACTACTACTTTGCTGTCCACAAGCCCTGCTCTCCTGTCATGAGATTGTTGCAGTGATTTGTTCTTGACACATTCCTGTGGCTGTTGATCATCTCCTTATATTTTGTAAGTGCTGACAAGCAGCCTGATTATTTGTCCAAGTATTTTTCTGGGGCCCGAAGTTAATCTGCCTACTCCGTAATTCCCCATGGCCTCCTTCTCCTCTTTTGAAAGAGGAGCATTCCGTCTGCCCTTTCCAGCCCTCTGGAACCTCTCCATCCCCRATGGCTCCTCAAAGCTAAGTGGTTGTGTCCCTGTGGCGGCTTCAGGAAGCTTGCGGAGTGTCCTGGGATGCAGCTCAGCAGGCATAGATGATTGAAAACATCGCTGTTGTTTAATTACCCTCTAACTAAATCATCCCTTGCTTTAGTATGAGCTCTTATCCTGCTAACACTGGCATTCGCCTCGTCAGGCATTTGGTTGCTTTYGAATTTTTAGGAAAGATTGAAGCAAGCAAAGCATTAAGTGTTTTGCCTCTCACAGCAGTACTTGGGCAGTTTTTTGCTTTGCTGAGGAGTGAAATAACTCTTTGTTTGGCCCCTGCTTCAGTCAGAACAAGGGCCCTTGTGCCCACCAAGGAGATACCAGTATRGCCTTGCTGCTGCCGTGATCACATTTGGGGGAATTTTGGGTCCAGTGGATGGTACAAATCCAGCAAAGAGCTCACCATCCCTTTAGGGCCCAGCAGCAGAGCTCAGGTGTGCTGAGCTGGGGCCATCGCCACATGTGGAGCCCTGAGCCCTCCACAAGCACATGGCAGAGCCCAGGGGACAACCTGGATGTCCTTGCTAGCCTCCTGTGCCTGGAGGCCAACACTGCATGGTCATCCTGCAGCGGTGCTGCCTGTTAGCACCGCTCTTGCAGAGCTCGTGAGCCTGGGAAAATGAATGGAAGGCTCGTATGGAAAATTGGTATCCAAGTCAGAGCTATGCAGCTTGGATATAAATCCAGAGCTCTCTTGGTGGAGAGAAAAGTGGAAGTCTTGAAGACCCTCTTGGTTATTGCTGCTCTTTGGCTGTTATTGTCTGTGGAGCTCTGGGAGCTGAGAGCAGGTTCTCACGGGGCACCAGAAGAGGTGGCCACGCCATGCGCTGGCAGCAGCTCAGCAGGTGCCAGGGCAGATGATGCCTCTGGCACTGCTGCACGTTTGCTCCTCTATTCCAGAGCCTGCCCCTGGGACACAGCGCTGCAGAGAGCTGGTCCGGAGGAGCTGCAAGGTAGGGTAAGCTCATGAAAGACCGAACTTTCCTTGCCAAGAGCAGATGAAAAGAGATGTTATGAAGTCACTTCTCTGGTAACGTGGCCCTATCTCTGACAAAGTGGTGGAGTGTATCCAAGTTTCAGGCTGGAACAGAGTTTAGCCCACAACTGGAATCCTATCCCGGTTTCAAAGGTCAGGCGGATTTCTGCGGTTACAGATGTCGAAGGGATGGCATTTGACCTGCACAGAAGCTGAGGTCTGATGGACAGGATCTTTTGAACCTCCATGGAACTTGCTTTCATTTGAATTACAAGCTGTTTTTTGTTTCTCCCCAGCCAGGTCTCTAGACAAACTCTATAACTTTGCTGACTGCTCTGGCCTTCACCTGATCTTTGCACTGAATGCTCTGCGCAGAAATCCCAATAACTCCTGGAACAGCTCCAACGCGCTCAGCCTGTTGAAGTACAGTGCCAGCAAGAAATACAACATCTCCTGGGAGCTGGGCAAYGGTGAGTGTGGGAAACAGAGAGCCACAGGAATGTAACTCACTCCCATAGAAAGGTATTCCCTTTGGGGTAAGAGCTTTGCAAAACCAAAGATATCTTGCCAGTGTTGACTCAGAAAGGTTCAAAGATCCCTTTTAGAAGGAAACACAGTCTCTAAGAGCCACCTAGCGTGTGGTAGCACTTCAGCTGGATGTCTTGTTGGTTGTCTCTAAGCATGTGAAATGCTTCTGCTTGCCTGGGTACTGGACATGGTTGTTTCTGGGATGAGTTGATCAGAAGCACCATGGACTTTACAGCAGCTGCAATACCTGGGGAACAGGTGGACCTGGTGGAGGGTGAGATCAAGGTGCATGTTCCTCACCCAGGCCACAATAAATGCAGCAAAGGAAGAGGTGCTATCTCACCATCTCAGCAYGGCTCTGCAAATGGAGCACCGTGCTAGTCATGGAGCGGGAGCAATGACCCTCATCCCTTCCTTCAGTGGTTGCCTTCTGCTCCTCCACTGAGCAGCCAGGCAGCTCGGTGYTGAGCTCAAGCTGTGCGACAGCACGTGAGCTGTGTGTCTCCCTGTGGAAATGGGGATGGAGGAGCTGAGCTGGCAAGCCTCCCTTGTCTATTTTTACTTTCCCAGAGCCCAATAACTATCGGACTCTAATTGGCCGTTCGGTGAACGGCAGCCAGCTGGGGAAGGACTACATCCAGCTGAGGAGCCTGCTGCAGCTTATCCGCACTTATTCCAGAGCAAACCTCTATGGGCCAAACATTGGGAGGCCCAGGAAAAATGTCATCGCTCTCCTGGAAGGGTAAGTAATGTTATTTGGATCAAGAAAAGATGAGAGAATCAAAATGTCTCCTGAAATAGATGCCCATCCCAGAAGGTCAACCTGATCTTTGYTTGTTTCTTCACTGCTCAACTTCCATCCCTGCGATGGGTGCCAGGCAAGTAAGAGTCTGTATGGGTCAGTTAACTAAGCACCAGAAYCTGAGCTCGGGAACGTGATCACCCGTGCTGCTAAATATTTGCAGAGTTCCCTGGCGTGGTTTTGGCCTGGGCCAACTAACCCAGRTTAGTTGTCCTCCAAGCATTTCCAGAGTTTCTCAATACACATGTGGGAGGTGGCCACCTCCTTGGATTCTGAAGGTACAGTCAGTGGTGTGGGTGCAGGCTGCTGCATGCCTCCTGGCTTCAGGGGGCCAGGAGGTGGGTCCTGGCACCGTTTACTTGTGTCGATGTGTCTGAGTCCTTCATTGGTGACAACAGCCTAAGATGGAAGGAAGCAGTRGCCCATGTGCATTGGGAGGAGAGTGGGGAAACAGAGGTGAACACTTTAGTGCTGTAGCACTCTCCATACTGTTGCCTTAAAGCAGGAGCTTTATAGTGAGAAGACGTTCTTTCCACATGTRTTAATAGAATATATCTCATGCTGCTCTCATCACAGCAAAACAAGGAATGGCAAGTAATTAAGAAGATGCAAACAGCAGGTTCACTCATTCCCTTGGGAATGGGACCTGGAAGTGTCTGGACAAATAGCTTTGGTGTTCCCACTTGGTACTTTCTTCTCCCCATGCCTTTCTTACCTGTGTGAAGGGAGAGATCATAGCTAGTTCTTTCACAGGCCGAGCACTCTGCCCCCTTCCTGCTGTGACAAGCATTGCRGATGAGGGGAAGATGTGTGGAGCAGAGCCATTGCCATAGTGCTGCTGCTGATGGTGGCACCCATTGATTCTGAGTTAGCTATTTTTCCATTTGTGGCACGAAGATTTGAATGTTCATCATTAGAGTTTATGATCTGTCTGGGAGATACCCTTTCCTCCTCTCTTTTGTCTCTCAAGGAAACACCTACCTAGCTCAATGTTACTTAGTACCTTTTAATGGCKTGATGCTGCTCCAACCAAGGCAGCTCAATCAAAATCAATGCAGGTTCTGGTGGTGATACTGGCGCTATGAGTTTTAGCTTCATGGTTGGTTTGTCCAGTCCMGTAGATGAAAAATAATATGCAGGAATTGCCTGAAATGCTGGAAGATAGATTTGCTTTTTATATGCTTAAAGTAATGGGTGGGAGAATTGGTAGACCTTGAATTTGGGGAGGCCAGAGAGAAGAGCCTGGAGAAGGGATCGTGACAGTGATGGAGTGGGACACCTGGATGTGACACAAGACAGCTACAGCAACAAGTGAGGTGTGGGAGCCTGGTGGCAGCAAAGGAATTCAGACTGTGCGGGCTCAAATACTGTCCAACAGAGGGGAAATTCCCTGCAGGACTGTAAACAGAAACTCCAGTGCACGGAGCCGGGCAGGGGGAGGTGTGCAAGGGACTCTGCTGGGAGCAAAGCTGGGTCTAGCATTCATTAACATCTGCAYGAATGATCTGGCAGAAACAATAAGCAGCACACTGATGCTGTCCCCGGGGAGGCAGGCAGAGAGCAAGGGCCAGATTCTCAGCTCTGCTGCAACAGCACTGAGAGACCATAAAGAGGGTTTAACCAGCTGTGACACTGGGATCCCTCACGCTGACAGAAGGTGGAGGGAACAACAGCTCTACGCTGACACCACGGCTAACGCCTGTGTCACCAATGTCACTTGCTGTCTCTGTGAGGAGCACATCGCTAGCTGCAGCTCCTGGGGTTGGTAAGGTTGCAGTGGTCTCGATCAGCAGGAAATCTGTTAGTGCCAGAGGGGCAGGCTGAGTAAGGAGGACCACAGGGAGGAGAGCCAGGAAACCCTCAGAGAAAGGGAAATCCTACTTTGCGCTTCACATGTCAAAGTCTGGTCCCCAGAGAAGGGGGTTGAGATGTTGAATTGTCATGGCCATGAGTGATCTGGTGGCTCCATGTTTCAAAGCTGCACTTGGATTGACAAATGATCCCTGATGTGAGACCTAAGTCTGACAGAAATGTCATTTTGAATGAACGGGAGAGTAGGTCAGAGCTATGGCTTTGAACAGCCACACAGACAGGGTGGTGGGGGCTCTCCAGAATCCCATGCCACTTTGAAGGTAGTTTTGCAAGAACTGTAATGAGTCTGCATGCTCTCTAAGCTCTGTGCTGTTTCCCCACAGCCATCATTGCCTGCTGAGGTGATGCTCTTCCATGGGTGCTTCTACCTCCTTTGGAGGCACCTCKTGTCACCAGGCACACCTGCACCCCAAGCTCTGGAGGCTGCAGCACTTCATGARTGGCACATGCTCCCATGACCTAACAGGCCACGAGTTCCTGTGAGAAACAAGCTGTTTTTCTTCCCCTCTAAAGACGATGTTATTACCAGATAAGGTGCAAAGATGAGGAATAAGTCTGATTAAATCAAGACAAAGGGTTAAACATTCATTTACAGTATTTGGAAACAGAGTCAGGAAAGGATAGAGAAATAAAACTTAGTGTCTAAGCTACTTTACAGCATGAGCTTTATTCCCAGCAGCTCCCTGAGGCCTCTTCAGTATTCTCAGCTAGTGCTACTGAGAACTGTCTGCCTTTTTCCAGCAGCATCGCCAGACTGGTCAGTGAGACGACACCTAGAAGTGCCTGGGGCTTTCACAGCCAGCACATGCCTCCTGAGACCCTAGATGAGCTTCAGACAGAAGAGGGTAGAAGGAACTAGGGAAGTGCTCCTAGTAGCAGTCTGTGATGCTACCGTGATCCATAGATAAGGAATCTATGCAGAGCTTGCAGTAGGATGAAGATTGTGGAGTTTGGTGCAAACACAGATGGACACAACAGGCTCCTGCCACCTCCTGGCTTTGGCAGATCTGTGTCCCATAGAGGCACACTCTGACTTAGGTTGAGGCCAACGTAGGGGAGAGTGGTCTATAGACAGCCAGGTACAACCTAATGCAGATGTGACACTCGGATTGTGTCAGGGGTCAAACTGGGTCCTATCTGGTCTGTTCACTTGAAAACATCAGAAAGCTCTGAAATGACCCTTTTCTGCTCCTTAGTCTCYCAGGCAAGCTGACTGCTGTACTGAATTTGTCCTGGGTGAATTCTAAGCATTTTCTGGTAACACCCTCGTGGCAGAGGGCAGGATACACTGAGAGCTGGATGATCCCATCAGCATGAAGCTGGAGGATGAGAGGAGCAGTAAAAGCTCTCTCCCGTGTAGCCTGTTCTGCAAACACTCAGCCCTCTGCTCATGACAGCACAGCTCAGCCCTCTCTGCCTGCAGACAGCCCTGCCCGAAGCACCACGGCAGGGGCTTTGCACACCCCTAGCTGCATGTTTATTGCTCCCAAGCTCTGGCRTCGCCCTGCACATTGAAACGGCTCAGAGCATCCACAGATCCCAGCAAAGTTGTGTCACGAGTTAGTCCTGCAGAGCAGACCAGGACCGCTGCTGCTGGTGAGCAGACAGGCTCTGCAGAGATGTTGCTCCAGTGGCTGTGGCCTGCTGTGCAGGAGGTGAGAAACAGTGTCCTGTGAATGCACAGGTGCAAGAGGGAACTTCTCCAGGCACAACTAACAGTGGGGTTTGATGAGGTGTTAATTAGACCATCCATGTAGCCTGAGTTGTTGGAGAGCAGGCTGTGTTTGCTACCTAGTGTGTCTGCGGGCACAAGCATCCCAGAACAGTGCGGAGTTATTTGCTTGGGGAAAAAATTGCAGGATTCTAAGGAATTGACATAGATTTTAACAGCAGATCAAGAATCAGCCACAAATGTTAATGCATCAGCAGAGTCAGTGCTGTAAGAGAAGAAATGTGAGGGAAAGATATTAGGAAGGAGAGATGCTAACAAGTGTGAAAACTCACAAGATATGGTACAAAGTAGGCTGACATATCCAGGAAGACTTGCTTGGGGACTCTCAATATCTATTGCTCCTTGGCCAGTGTGGCCTAGTTTTTGCCAYTGCACACTAAAAAGTGTCAAGGTTTTGCCTCTGGGGGGGCACTTGTGTTTGCAGTAGCCTGATAGTTGTTGGTGCAGCACAGGCACTTTGGGTCGTGGGCCCCACTGAAGTCACAAATCAACCAGCAATAGGGTCTTCAGGGGTCCCCTTGCCACGGGGCAAAGCCTTTACCCCATCTCCTTGTGCCCCACTTCTCAGCCAGGCAGAAGACCATGGCAGCATAAACTCAGACTAAGATAGCATTGGATCTATGCACGAATACAATCGTAAATATATTGGAATAAATAGTGAAAAGTGTGGTAAGGTATTTGGTAGCTGCTTATATAGCAGGCTCAAGGATCTGAGGAATAAACAGAGGACTATAGTTATCAGTCTCTCAGGAGAAAAGGGTTAACATAATTGTTATTAGAGACCTTTGGGCTGGAATGCCCAAATCACTCTCACCTGTATAGGAAGAGCAAAATGGGTAAAAGCACACCCATGGGAGTGTATAGCTTCATCCTGATCGCTATCTACAGTCCTGATTTTTTASTCTCRGAAGWGTAGTAGAACTGGGAAAGTTACAGYAAGAGAAGCCCAGGATRTGCAAGAGCTATGTGATGTCTTCTATATGATAAAATATTAAAAAGACTATGCCTTTTCATCTTAGAAAAGAGACRGCTGAGAGGGAAGATTACCAAGACCCATGAGCTTGTAAACGGTGGATCTCCCACAGTGCAGAAAGTAATCTGGATTAATGAATTTAGTGAATTGATGAATTATACAAGTAAACTGAAAGAAGTTTTTTTTTCACATGGCATATGATTACACCGTAAAGTCATTGCCACACAATATTGTGGAGGCCAGAAGCATGTTCAGAAATGGACTACATAACTGTTAATGGAAAAAAAATCAAAGGTAATCCAAAATCATGGTCCAAATGCAACCTTCAGAGTTTCTAGAGTGCAGACCACCAAACTGGGTAGGTAGCCAGGAAGCACTGTGCCTCCCCGTTGTCTTAAAGGCTGGGTGCCCATACAGTTCCCCGTTAGAACAGTGCTCACATGATGATGCTCAGAAAAGGGAACACGATGACTTTTGCTTTTCCAGGCAATTTACTTTAACAGCACAAGAAGATGCGTTTCTACAAAAGGGCTAATGAGAGGGAGAGCAAATTCATCTACTCACTACTCTGTTAGGACRCATAGGGAGGACATCATTGTTCTATGTTTACCGGATGTGGAGAAATGTATATTTATATCTTAGATACTGTGAATGGTTTTTCTAGGGTTCCCACCTTCCTTATTTTCCCAAAAYACATCAATATCTAAGTCTGACCTCCTTGATCAGTCTAATATATAATAATATATGTTATTAATATATATAGTCCCTTGAGGATCTAAAATTTGCTACAGAATTTGTGCAGTCTTAAAATAATTCATGTTRTTGAAGTAAGGTATTGTGAGCAGAAAGAGAATACAATATTGCAGCAAATTTCTAGATAGACTTTACCAGGAGCTGCTCTCCTGCAGTGGAATCCTTGTCTGAAAACCAGCATTACAGGTCAGACAGTTTGCATTAATCAGGATAAGTAAAGTCTTTAAAGTAGAGTCTTTGAATACTGCTGCAGATATTTGATTGCTCTTCAGAACACCTTGCATTGAAGAGCTTTTCCCCATCATAGTCAATGCAGCAACTTTCCGTTCTCAGTTTGTTCGGTTTCTTGGGCGGATATTTGGGCTTGGGATGAAAGCTGTGCGCTTGCACGTGGTTCACGAGTCCAGGCACTGATAGGTTAATACTAAAAAGGCAGCATGGGCAAAACAGTAAATGCAAACAGGAACRGGCTCTCTTCTGCACCTGGCACTGGCCCCAGTCTTGCAGAGAAGAGGGCACCCAGTAGTTAGTGCTGAACCATCTGGGAGCCTGCACGGTGGTGATTTGTCTCCCTTGTGCAGCTGCATTCTTTCTAGCAGGATCGCTTTTAAAAAATATATATGTATATATTTAAAGGATGACAGTCTGCAATTACCTTCATGGGAAAGAGATTTCCAAATGCAGATGGCTCTTTAATGTATCAGGAATGAGCCTAGGAAGTTCCAATGACTGGAAGCTGAAGCCAGATACATTTAGATGAGAAATAACATACTTGGAGGCTAATTAAGCATGGGAGCAATTTGCTTAAGGTTACAGTAGATGCTCCATGGTTAGCAAGCGTTGAGTCAAGACAAAAGATCTATTTCAGAGATGTGTCCACACTCAAATGAAAGTTATGGTCTTGAAGGATGTGACTAAGGGAGACCCTTTGCAGGCTTGCAAGAGGTCAAATCGGAGCCATGACTTCACCATGCAGAATTTTTGGTGCTAGTACCATCCTGCGTTGTCCCAGTTCCTCCCTTCCCTCTCTTCCACAGCTAGCTCCTGACCTGTGGCATGTTGTCCCATGCATCACACCAGTGATACCATTTTTGGGGCTGGGCTGCGTTCTGCTTTGGGTGACTGATCCAACCTTAAATGCATTTTTCTCACTGCTATTTAAAGGCAAAGTCGGGCCTCAGTTCTAGTTCAGGACATGACCCCTCCAAGCAATAATATTAACAGTGGCATGCTGGCATGCAGGAAGCAGCACGGTAAGGAGATGGACAGAGCTCAACTTAAGGTCTTTGCCTGGTTTTTAGTGGCACAATTATTAATCAGAGCTCCTGCTCCTTCACACAACTCCTGACGTGTTTTGGTTTACCTAGAAATTCTGTCCCATCAGAATTTGAGGATTTTTGGATTTTCCTGGACTGCAGATATATGGAAGTCCAGCCACGGATATGGAGCAGCAGCACCCTGGGGGTGGCCATGCRTCTGAATTGCGGGGCAGGGGTACAGTATTGGCACACAACGCCTGCATGGCACAGGCTGTGCTCATCCCGCTGTCCTCAGGCTGTGGATTTACTGCACATGCATTGCATAATAGATTAGGGCTCACAGAATAGGGCCAACATATAGGAAAATGTCAGATTTACTGCACCAGCATGGACCATCTGCGCAGCACATGTGCAGGGGATCCGATCCTTCCCGGAAGCATCTGGTTTACTCTGCCTGGGCTGCACTGCATGCAAGTACATCGTGCAGTCCAGGAAATCCCAGATAAAAATGTGCCAGCGCTAACCAGACGGCGGGATTGTATTGATCTTCACTGGCCTTAAAAGTCTGTGGTTCAAGCAGTGCAGGTGCTACATGAATAAAGGAATTTAAAACATCTGTATTCCTGGGCTGAGGATATTTAAATACCTGTGCATCACTGTAGTCTCCACCTGCCCTGGTCTTTCATCTCTTAGGCTTGTAGTACCCCTTGCTGGATATTGAGCCGATCTAGATTCCCTTTGGAGGGTAGAGACCATTGCCCATGTTTTCCTGGATGTTCCAGGCACAGCTCCATCATTCCAGGCCAAACCTGAAGTTTTGCCAGGAATTTCTGAACCTTGATTTGTAGAAATTTCAGTTCAGGCAAAAGAAAAAACRACCACAGAAATGAAAAATTGAGCTAGATATGATCTTTTATAATAAAATTTGAAAATGATTAGATCTAGCTCGTGTCATTCTTACCTAGACCATAGAAGAAAATGAAGCAAGCCGGGGACTTTTCTTTACTAGTCTCGACCTGCGTAATACTGCATAAGTGTAGCTATTTGTTAGCCAGCAACCCGTGTTGAGAATTTTAAACCTGGGAGCTAGATGGTTTGTTTGTTTGTTTGATCCATTTGAGATGCTTCTGCATATTGAGTTTGGTAGAAGAGCAGCCTTACTTGGTGCACTTTCCATAGCAGCATTTGCAAAACCATCTTTTACCTTGGAACCCAATGATCTGTGCAAGTCAGAGCCATGCAGGGAAGCCCCAGATGAAGCTCTCAAGGCCACCACAGGGCTGCAGGACACCCCTGACCCCATGGGTAAGGCCAAGTGCTTGACCTAGCATCCTAGACACCGGTGGCACATGCTGGAGAGCCACAGGTGTCCCAGGGTCTGGTCCTGACTCCAGTATTGACCATCTGGGCTGTTTTCCCAGCRGGTGGTTGGTGAAGGACTTTTCACAAAACCACCCCTCTTGCTGGCTCCCAGGCCCATCCCTCAAGAGAGACACAAAAAGTTTTTTTGAGATAGCCTGGGAACTGAAATTCATAACACTGGGCATCAGAATCCTGGGGATTCATCAAGGCTGCTGCCTTTTACAGCRTATTATTGTTTTTCCATTTCTAATTGCATCTCTTCCTTCTCCGTCCTCAGGGATTTATTGCCTCTGCCTTTGCTAGTGTCCTCTTATGCTTCACAGGGTCCAACTGCCCTTTTGTCCCAGTCTATAATTGACCATCATCATTAATTGGAAGTCATAATGATTGTTTCCAAGCTATATATAGCCTGAAGTTTGCTGCTCTTGTTTCAGATCTGATTAGAGGCTCACGTGCGGCTTTTTCCTATCACACTGGCATTRCCTCTCTGTAAAAACCTCCCCTCCTATTGCCAGAGCAGCATCAGTGCTGCAGGMAGGGGAGGTGGGCCAGGGTACCCTCTCTGCTGAAGCATCCATCCTTCTCCCCTCACCCTTGAGGAAGCCCATATTCCTGACTTAAAGCAACTTATTCCCCTAGGAACTTGCTCACCTGCCTACCCGAAGGCAGCCTGGCTTGCAGGAGCTGCAGCTCCCCGTCAGGGCAGCGCGTTCCCGTCAGTGCCACCCTCGTCCTTGCGCCTTGGTGCAGYGCTCAGCAGAGTCACGACAGCCCTGTGATGAGTGTTGCCCTCTCAGGGTCTCTGCGCATTGAAGGGTGGCCGGAGACAGCGCGGCATCGATTTCTTTCTCATCATGTTCACTTGATCAGACCAGCGGCTCCCGTCACACGCATGCTTTATAGCATCTAAAATGCAACATCAGCTACACGGCTACTGAACAAGGAAAGCATGCCAGGACAGTTGATGTGTGTTTGTGTTTTATGTCTGTTTTCCTAAGTATCTGTAAGAGTASAGCAACTGGTTTTGTTTACTTGTGTAAGTCTGAGTTTTCCAGAGTGTGGTTTGGATTGTGGTTTGGGTTGCTGGGCCAGGGAGATGTGGATGGGCTGTCTTGGATGGCAGCAAGCCCATGCCAGAGGCTGCAGTTGTGATGGTTGTCACAGTCCCGAAGATCAGGAATTGCTTTGCTTTTGGTATCCGAGGTGGAAGCAGATACTCTTGTGTACCTCAGTTCCAGCTCAGATGTGGATCTCTGGAGGAGATCTGTTATCTCCCAGGTGGTTGGATTGCAGGCTGACACGTACACACAACCCACTGACTTTGGGTAGGGAAGTGCTGGGTTTACTCATAAAAATGGGTCAAACCAAAAGTCCACCTAGGCAGAATCTCATGAGTCTCCAGTGCCCAGGAAGGAGCACAAGGACAAGGTGAGCATATCCCAATGTTTGTCCAGCCTTCTCCCACCCCTAATGGTCAGAGACTCCTGGGCTACAGGGAGCATCTTTGCATCTAAAAGCTTTGCTGCATTTATTCGCCATGATTCTTTCCAATATGCTTGTAAGTCTAGGCAAGAAAGAGCTTAAGTGCATGTCGTGCCTCCTTTTCAAATGGACATTTAAGTTTTTTTATTTAATTTATACTAAGAGCTGAGCTGTGAAGTACAAACCTGAAGATCTTGTCCCTGAAATCCTGTGCTCAGAGACCTGTGCCCCCCTGCTCAGAGCCTTTGCTGGGACTGAATTCCCTTCCTTCATGTTCAGCTGTGCTTACCGTGAGCACTTGCATTAATTACAAGTTATCCTTTGCATTTGAGGACACGAAGGTTTAGCTAGAGAGGCTCTGGCAATGCCATGGGCACAGAACTGGTCTTCATCACCCTGTGGCTTACAACCAGCGGCGCGAGCACCCCTTGCTTCCAGCCTTCCTTGTGCTCATGGACAAGGCGGGTCTCATGATTTCCTGCTCTGTTTYCCGCAGGTTCATGAAGGTGGCCGGCAGCGCCGTGGATGCTGTTACCTGGCAACAGTAGGTATTCCACCTTCCTCCTGCTTTCTGCCTGGAACGACTTCATGGGGATAAAGCAGCGCTTGGAGATAACGCGCTGCCTGGATGGGGAAGGAGGACTTCTGCGGGGTGCCTCCTCCCTCCTGTGCTGTTTAGGGATGTAAAAGGGGCTGTGCTCCTCCCTCAGGAGGCTCCATACCAGGAGGGGATGTGCAAACCTTGCCCCGTGGCCGAGGCGGGCGGGCGGCAGCACCAGGCAAGGCTGCTGCTCATCAAGGCTGTCTGCGCTCGCTGGATGCCGAGGGGGCAGAGGGGTAGCAGAGYGTTTGGAGCGGGATTCGTGTTGCTTACAGGCTCACGCTGTGCAACTATGATCTATGTCTCAGCTGGGAGCTTGCTTTTCATGATTACACGATGTGCTGATCGCATTTACTTAGTCCAGGAATTTGCTTTCTGAAAAAGGGCTTGATGGCTGGGCCAAGCCCTTGGATGAGCTGAAGGAACAAACTTCCAGGCTTCGTGCATGGAATTGCGTCCGAGGGCATGCGGAAACTGCACCGCATGGCCGCGTTGAGACCTTTAGGTAAGGGATGGGGGAAAGGGCCAGTGTGGGTGGCTGTGCCAACACGGTGCCCATGCAGCCCCCCATGTGGGGCAGCAGCACATGGAGCTGCTCCTTGAATCCTTCCCACTGACACCTCTGAGCAGCCTCCCCCAGCCCAGGGCTCTGGTGCCGGAGCGTTGGAGCCCAGAGCAGCGGTGAGGAGCAGCAATGGCCACCGCTGCAATCTGGGCTTCTGTTCTGTTTATGAATAAATGTCAAAACAGTGTCTCATCCCTCTGCTCCAAACAGCAAAACAAAACAAAACAAGCTCCTTTGTATCCAAGAAGAAAATTATTAGCAGGAAACTGAACCGCTGTCTAACTTGAAGTATGAACGTTTCTGTTCCAAACCCCTAACRTTCTCTTGGGATATTGGTTATAAATTTGTCAAATCTGTTGTTCCTTTGAAAAGGTTGTGCCTGATCCAGAAGGGGAATCGAGAAGGGAATACTTTGCAGGGATCCCTGTTCTCTGTGTGAAAACGCACAACTGATCGCTCTTTTTGTGAATTATATCTGCTAGAAAAGTGACACCGGGTGTAAATAAGCAGGCTTGCCAGCCTTTCCCAGTATGGTTTCACTTACATATGTAACTCAGCATGTGTGCCTCCCTCTTCAGAAGTAATGTGTTGCTGGATGGGGATGTGTGAATGGCTTAGAAACGCTCAGGGAATTTCCACTGAAGGCGGGTGGGGCAGGTGGGACCGACAGTGGCTCAGAAAATTTTTGGCATTTCCCCCATTATTTAGGCTGTTTTGTTTGGTTATAAGCAAATGTTCAGCTTATTGTGGACCCCCTTGGTCTTTGGATGCGCTTTTCCCCTGCTCAGAAATCTTCCCACAGCTCTAGCTTTCCTCCAGCTTTGCTCCTGAGCTTGGTGTCCTTGCACGTGCTGGAGACATGTTGTGTGCTCAAAGCAGCAGCTGGGCCTCAGTCCCTTTCCTGTGCACACTCCTTAGTTTGTATTGCTCTTTTCTCCCCCAATGGGGCAAGCAGAACTTGAGCTTTGTCAAGGTTTATGGGCAAACCCTTGTGTAATGCTACGTGGGCACATGTGATGCAGCTCAAAGTGCTTTTGCAGGGCTTGGTTTGGATGACACTTCCTCTGGCACAGACGTGCCCAAGGTCCGGATGGAGATGGTCACGAGGCAGTGGCCGTCTGTGCCTCGCTTTTAGTTAGGTGGCAGATCTCTAAAAATGCCAGCGTGCATGGCTAGCGTGAGTGCACATGCCGGAGTGCAGGCCAGGGGTGCAGAGATGCTGTGCTCAGAGCACGGTGACTTCCGAGGCTGTGTCCAGGCGATGGGCTCTCGTGAAAACATCAGCAGCCCATCTCCAGGAGCAGATGAGCCGTGCCAGCTCACGGCTTTGCACACTGCTGGTCATCCACTGCACTGTCTGGTGAGGAGCATAGCCCTGGCACAGTGGTGGTCACCAGCATGGTCCTAGGTGATGCTGGTGGTGGTGGTCACCAGCACAGTCCCAGGTGATGCCAGTCCCTCCYCAGGGAGCAGGGAGCATCCTGCCTCTCTCCTCTTGCCAGGTCAAGTGCTGCAATCACGGGCTGCCCCTCTCCTCGGGGAGCTGCCCGGGGCCAGCTCTGCCGACAGAGGTGTCTCGGTTTCACGGCTGCAGCAGCCGCTGGTGTCACGCTCACGGAGGGGATCCGCCTCGCGCCCCGTCCCCGGCAGGCGGCTGCCCTAATTCCAAGCAGACTCTCCCCGTAGCAGCAGGCAACAAAGTAGATCCGGAAATTCCTGAACTTTGGGAAGTTGGCTTTAATGTAATTAACTGCAACAGAAGAAGAGGTCAGATAATAGGGGCAAAGGTTTCCATTTAAAATGAAAGGGGAAGTAAATGAAACCAGCTGCCCAGGAGCCAGTGCACTGCCTTCATTAAGTACAGTACGATGCTCTCAGTCACACGTCGCCAACTGCGGATCTTTCCAGAAAAGCTCCACAAAAGCAGCACAGGACCTAGAGGTGAGAGTACMTGAAGCCAGCCCCAGATCAGCCCAGGGGGCTGGGAGCCTGGCACTGCCCATCTATAAGAGCTGCTAAGTTGCTGTGGGCACCTTGGCCTTGGAGGCTGCCCAAGGACAAGGGCAGTTCTGGCTGGGAGCTGCGCTCAGCCCTGCATAAGCAGATCCTCTGCAGCAGCTTTTGTGATGTAGTGATGGCAGCTCTTGCCTTTGTGCCTTGAGCCTGGTGCTACTGACCAAGCTAGCGGTGGAGCCGGGGATTTGGGCTCCCGCTTTTCCTAGCCCTGACACAAATCTCTGCTGAGCTTTGAATGAGCCCTCTCCTGGCTCTGTGCTCTGGCTTGCCCACCTGTCAAGTGACACAGCGATATCTCTGCAAAATGCACTGATCCTGTCACGGGGTTTCCAAGTGCCTATTTATACATATATATATATATATATTTTTTTTTTTTTACAAAGTGGGCTATCTTCCATATCTTCTATGCCGTTCCCCAGCACACCCAGAGCAGCCAAACCTGGCCTTTCCTTCAAGGCATGTGTCTCATCTAGACTTCTGTTAGATCTACCTTTCCCTTGCCTGGCTCTTCTGTTGTTTCTGCACATTGCCCTTCTACAGACACAGCAGCACCAAACTGCGGGGACCAGCCACTCCGCGCTGGGCAGAGGTTGCCCATTTGCCTCCCTCCTCACTAAGACCTGGTGGACACAGGGAGAGGAGGACGCAGCCGCTCTGTTCCATGGGGATATTCCTGCAGCTGCTGCTGGCTTTTTTGTAGGTTGGAGAGTTGTGACTGCTAGGGTTTTTTTTTTTTTTTTTTTTTTTTTTTTTTTATGTCAAGTGCACTGAGTCATTGTAAATATCAGGAAAGCTGCAGCCTTCGCTCCGGGGAATAATCCACGCCTAATGACCTCTTCTCCTGCTTTAAAGATCTGGCAGTTTTGTGAGTCTTGCTTAGATTTCTCTATTTCCTCTACCCGTGGTTGAAGTTCTCAGCAGGAAGAGCTTGGATCTCAATTGCAAAATCTCGAGCTGGAAATGACCTTCTCTTTCCTGAATAGCCTGGCACTAAATCAGAAAAACCCTTGGTGCCTTTTTCCTCCCTGCTGGCCTTGTACAACTGATCCCATTTGCTCCCTCTCCCAGTTTGGGGGTTTTGAAAGTACCCATCAATATCTTCAGAACTTCCTAGGCAGATCTGCGAGAGATCCCTGTTGTCCCAGAGAAATGTCATAATTTTCTTCTTGTGCTTTTCAGAGACCCAGAGATGAGGGGTTCCCCTCCTTGCTCCCCAGGGGAGATGCACTATCAGCAAAAAGGTTTSCTGATATTAAAGCACAGAGTGTATTTTTGCCTTTCATCCCTGCGCCATTCCCCATTGCTCGGGGTTGTTAAGGAAGGTGTCAAATATCTGTGATCCTGGCACTGTCCCCAGGCGTTTCTGCTCTCTGCGGGGTCTTAACGGGCTCGGCACCTTCCACGCTGAGTCCTCTTGCTCTGTGAGAGAAGAGCATGGTGAGGAGAGCAGGTCATTAGAGTTGGCTTCTTTGGAGGCTGTTACTGGTTAAAACAGCAACGTTCCCCTYTGTTTGCAGAGGGGCTGCGAGTCAGAGCGCTCTTTGCACCTGGAAGGGCCGAGGAGGAGGTCTCAGCTTGCGTGTGGTGTCTGACAGGTCTGTTCTGGCCTCTGTGATCATACTGGCTTGCACAGCCCAGGCGAACGCCACAGCCTTTGGTGCTGGAGGAACGCTACGTCGACCGACATATCTCTAGCTCCACTTTTATCATTATTTATTTTATTATATAGAAGTTTATTCATATAAACTTCTTTTTGTGGCCTTTCCACCAGTTTTAAGCCCAAGCAATGGGGCTTTTAGTCTATATCAGTCCAAAAGATCTCTTCTGTTCAGTTTTTACATGCTATGCTGAAATCCRAACATCTGCCTTCCCCAGGGTCCAGTGCTTTGTAATTTTGTCTTTTAAAAGTAATCTCTGCAAACCCCATCACTGCCTGCTGCTCACTGATCTGTTGTCATCTCYGCAGCCAGTGATTCAATATTATATAAGAACTGATGATATTCTGAACACTTCCCCGGTCACCCCTGGAGATAATCTGTCCTTAGCATCTTACAGCCRGCACGGACACGCTGGACAGTCTCTCTTACTTTCTCTTCTTACAGCACGTGGAACACAGGTCCGATAGGCATGATCCTGTGTCCACAGCTGGAGCTCTGTACCTGGGAGGGGATTTGCAAGGAGCTGCTTCTGTTTGGGGGCATTTGTGAGCTGAAGCTCTGATTTGCTTCTTCTCTGGGCCAGTCAGCCCTGGCATTGCTCGCGTGCGCTGAAGCCCCGAGTCGCTCCGTGTGTATTTACCTGATTTGGGCACTGGAGCAGAGAGAAGCAGAAGAGCTCTCTGAGCGTTTATAAATGTTGCACGTGTGCCGTGCACTCCGGCTGCATCCTCTGGGGATTCTCCTGCCCGCACGTGCATTCACGCACCCGGAAAATATGCCACGATGGCCACTACTACAGCTGCTCTCTTCTCTCCCCGCTCCGGTTTTGGGCTTGCTGCCACGGGTTATGGCCTTGCCTTCGGTTCACTAACAGCCCTTCTGCCTTTAACAAGGACGTTTTCCTTCTGCCTTTTGTCTGTGTTAGACCTGTCCCTGGGAGCGAGCGTGAAGCAGCAATGGGCTTTGCAGTGCTCACTGGGGYCAGGCAGGATGCGTGTTAGAAAGAAATCACCCCTCTAAATGAGCTGTAGCTCTGGAAAGGTGAAACCRTCTTTTTCAGACGCCAGGATAGTGTGGGATTTCTGAGGGCCTGTCTTCCTCTGTGCTGCTTTTCCCACCTCTGTACACAGTGCCCCTTGTCCTTCAGAACTGTCTGAAGGGCACGGGCCATAAGGAGAGAAGATCTCTTTATCATACACCCATGCTGGAAACTAGAAACCCTTTCCTGCTCGGGGGCCCAGGGCACCATGGAGCCCACCAGCTCTCCTGGGGCTCCTGACAGGCTCTTGGGACCATGTGGGAGTCTGTCCCCTTCCCACTGCACAGCTGGGGCACCAGCCGTGCACAGCCTGGTGTTCCCTCTCCCCTAGACATACCTGTTTGCAGCAGCATCTGCTTTCCCTCAAGCCCATGCAATGCCCAAAAAGCTGAAAAATCCAATCCCATATTAGTAGCAGTAAGGCAGTTTCTCTTCTCAGCTATTTTTTGCAGTGCTGGTGCCAAAGGTGGTAGGGCAGCTTGCAGAAACCAAGAGACCAAGGGATGGGTATATATTCTATAGGGTTTATGTTTTGTTGCTGGAGATGCTGGATGGAAAATTTCAGAAAGTTTCCATTGCAAACCTTGCTTATCAGCCAGGTGGATGCTCCTGGGCTGTGTCAGAGGGTGCTTCAGCAGAAGCTTCAGTGCCACTGAGTAGCTAGAAGGACTCCTGGGAGATCTGCAAGGGGTGCCAGTCTTCCCTGGTGTCAGAGATACTGACCCCAGATGCTTCTTCAGGAGGAGTMTTTCTGTATTACCTCCTAATACAGGGTGTTTGGACTCTAGGCAACTTCACCTAGTGCCCTCAAGCCAGGAGGCAACAGTATTTAGGCGTTTCAGAGYTTTCCTCCCACACTTAGAAGACAAATGATTCACGTTATGACTGGCAGCACTGTAGCCGTGTTTTATGTAAGCAAGTGTATGAGGAGCAGTAGTCAGCCCTCTGAACGGGAAGCAGTCCATGGCATTTCCATGGCAGAAATGGTTTCTGCAAGAGCGGGGCTGCCCCCGCGGAAACAGGGAGCACAAATACAGGACACGGGTTCTTCCCGAGGGAGGACTGGGTTGTGGTTGCTTTGCAGGGAGCAGGAATGGGAAGGGGCAGGGTGCGTGGGGAGCCAGGCGTGGTTTCCAGGAGCAGCCCCAGCCTCCCCCATCCTATCTCAGATGTGTCCTGCAGATGTGTCCTATCCAGATGTGTCTCTGCCAGGGCCAGAGACAATTTTCTGAGTGTAGCAGAGGCTGTTTTGCTGTAGGGGATCCTTCTGCTTCTTGGTGCCTGTGGCCTACCTCCTTTGACTAATAAGTCCTTCATTTAAACCACTAGATGTGGATCCTCTGCTTTACTGTTCRTAAAAGCAGTCCTTCTAATAGCAATGACACTCGCAGGGGCTTCCACACATTTTCAAAACAGAGTATCCCTAACACAGGCAATAGGTGCAGCTGCTGTGAGCCTGGTAAATCAAGATCTTCTTGGGGTGGTACCAGCGTTCTGCTCCCAGCTCTGCTTTTCCACCAGGGTGATGAAGGAAAGGCAAAGCTTCCCAGGGTTTCTGCAGTGAGGATGCTCAATGTTAGGCTGAGCCCTCCTCACTCTATATCGCTGTCTTGGACAGAAGTGATCTGCAGACACAGCCAGAGGGACAGGGCTGGGGAAGGCACAAGAAGTCCCACGTGAGGCACTGCAATGCCACAATGGGCAATGGGACACAAGACATGGCTTGGGGCAGAGCCACTCTCAGCTGTCTGATTCTTGTTTTCTTGTTTTCATTCCAGTTACTACATTGATGGCCGAGTGGCCAAAGCGACGGACTTCCTGAAAACGCGCCTGTTGGACACGCTATCTGACCAGATCAGGAAAATCCAGAAAGTGCGTGAGTGCCATGGGTCCAGGAGGGCTGGTGGCCGGGTGGGCTTCACCACGCTGGGACCTGCCGGCAGGACAGCGGGCGCGAGCAGGGTGTGCAAAGGTGGCATGGGCCACGCTGCAGGCACGGGGGCTTTGCAGAAGGTCATGGGAGAGCGCAGGGTCGGAGCACAGCTAGGGGAAATGCTGGCAGGCAYCTGGGATGCAAACACACGTTTTGTGGGGAAGGCAACACTGGAGGTTCTCAGTGGCCTTCTCCTAACCCTGCTCTCCACCAGCGCCTGAAGTGTGACTTGCAAAGCTGTGACCGTTGCAATTCCTCGGTGACTTTTGTCAGCGCAGAATCGGGTTCAGTCTGAACAACTGGCTTTTTTTTTCTTCTTCTCCCTGATGATCGTGTTTTGTCTGCATTATAAAACCCAGCTGTTGCTTGCTTGCTCACTGTGCCGGAGCCTACAGCACCGCCTGGCTAGCAYAGCGCTCGGAAAGCTTTCCCGTCCCTGTCGGTCAGGGAGACAAGGCTGGAGCTTGTAATGACTGGGGCTTTGCAGGGTCCTTGCGCTTCAGCTGGTACAGGGTCAGGGCTGCGGCCCAGCCTGCCCCGTTGTTGACCTTGCGAAAATTAAGGAGTAGGGAAAAACAGGGAAATCTGTACAGACTGGTGGACGCATCTGCCTGTTTGTCTTGTCTAGGTTTTCATACCATACCAGTCACCACAACATCTTACTGTTGCAATTCCTGCAGGGAGGAACTGTAGGATGAGTAAACAACCCAGAGAGGCCCCAGGAAAGGGATTGCGAGGGTCTGCACAGCAAAACCGGGGCAGAGCATCCGCTTACCGAGTCCTCCAGCGCAAGCTGGGAAACATCCGCGCATGCTCCCGGAGCTGGAAGGCGTTGCGGGCAGCCCGCGGGACCGGCGTGGGGGCAAGAGAGAGGCTCCGTCTGACCTCGATCCAGAGCAAAACCCAGCAGCGCCCGTCACGCTGATGCCGCTGAGTGTCTCCTGGCGAGGGGACGGGACGTGGTGGAGGCCTCATGCTGCCTTGTCAAGGAGGGACCATAGGGTCCCCACAATAGAGAGGATGCATTTGCCATGCCCACTGTGGTCTGGTGGATGGGCATGGCTGGGTGGGAAGGGGCACAAGGGCTCCCTGGACTTTGTACAATCATGACCAGAGAGCTGGTGCCATCACAGAGCCTTGGCAGCACCACGAGGCCCAGAGAGAAAGCTCCGGGGAATGCCAGTGTGGCTGAGCAAAAGCACAGCRCTGGGTGCTAATAGCCTCCAGCTTGGCTTTGAGTATGTGCATCCTGCCGGGGCTGATTAGAGCAGCTGGGCTTGTCCACTTCCCTGTTTTATTGCTTCCTCTCTGACTGAGGAAGGTGGCGGGCTTAGATAATTATAGGCAGGATGCCAACACCTCTGGGGCTTCAGGCAGGGATGTCAGCTCGCGCAGGCTGTGAGTGGGAGGCAGCCCGGAGCTGGCGTATTTAACATCTTTGAGGGATCCCAGTCCATCCAGCACATTCCAGCGTCCTGCACTAATGGGGCAGGATYCGTGAGGCTGCGCTGTGCGCTCTGGCCCGCGGGGCTTGCAGACATCTGCTCACGGCAGCTCCGAGCCCGGCCGGCAAGAGCGGCAGAGCGGCAGAGGAGAAGGTGCTTGTGTGGCACCGGGGGCTGCTTGCGCTGGGAAGGGGCAGCTCCTGCCATCCGAGCCCTCCCGTCACATGTGGCCACCTCGCTGAGCATTGTGTGGCCCATGGGARTCCTTCATGTGGAAGCCAGTGGGCAAGCCAGTTTGTTTGGACATGCATGTCCCAGTGCTTACAGAGACCCATCAGATGGCAAAGCAGCCCCTGCCCAGGTGTCCCGTTGTGTTTTGGGATCTGCACTGCTCTCCCCTCTGGTTCCTATTGTGCCTTCCTATGGCTGTAGGCACCTCTGCACTTCTTGAGTCCCTGTTTCTTTTCTGCCCCAACCTCAGCTCCAGGAGATGGAAAGCAGACACATGCCAGAGGCAGGAGGGTTTGGAGAGCAGTACCCTTCCATGGAGACACCGTCAGGGCAAGCTCGTGGCCATGCTAGGGCACGCGTGCCAGGACCAGGCAGGAGCTCCCCTGGGGAAGGAGGGCATTGCCAGCATGCAGGGCTGATGCGAGGGAGTGGGCCCTAACACAGGGCAGATTCTAGGCAGGAAGCACAAAGTGAGGGATGACTAGCTTGGCTTTAAATCATGTTTTCAGAAGAACTTGAGGGGGAAGAGGCTCTTCCACGACAAGCAGCTACCAGCCCCTGCTGGGTGGCTCTGAGCAGGCTCTGTAAGGGTATAAGAAGTGCCACATGCCCCAACTCATCAGCCGTGCTTGCAGATAGGACACCCTTGGCCCTGCGTGCCAGAGAGGCCTGGGTTTGAGGCACGGGGGTTATATATGTGTGGCTGATAAGAGCATGCTCCACAGCAGGGATGGGAGTGATGCTTGGCAGGAGATGGGATCACAGCTAGGCAGTTGCTCAGATCTGCTGCTGCTCAGATCTCCCCAGATCGGAGCATCGAGGCGAGCAGCACTCGCCCCTGGGCACGGGAACGAAGGCTGTTTGCTGCTCTCGTCTTCCGTGCAGGTGGTGAACACATACACGCCRGGGAAGAAGATCTGGTTGGAAGGCGTTGGAGCTACCTCAGCTGGAGGCATGAACAACCTCTCCGATTCCTACGCCGCTGGGTTCCTGTGAGTCACGCCGGTGCTCGGGAGCCGTAACTGTGTGGGCTGTGCAGGCAACTTGCTGAAAACTGCTGGAAACAGCTGCCTGCTGCTGGCAGAGGGTCCGCTCTCTGCCTGGACACCAGCACCCACGACTGCTCCTCCCACTGTGGTACACCACTAGCAGCCCCAGGCACTGTTATTTTCCCTGCAGCATCCATCTCAGCTACCTTTAGCTCTGCTCTTCTCTAGATGACACAGTCTCTGGGTAGAGAAGCACAGTAGGGATATGACTGCTCATAGTCCCATGGTGTATGTCATGACAGTGGAGGTGCAACCAAAGCAGGATCAGAGAGGCTGCTGGCACTGGCTCCTGGCCTTGGTGTTCCCGAGGAGCCTGCCTGGCTTGGGAGGTTCAGTAATGTCCTTGTCCTTGCTCAAAGGCCTCTTTTCAAGCTGCAAGCACAGCTGCCCCGCTGCTTTCAGGCCCTCCCTCCTTTGCTGGATGCATTTGTTTCTCTGCAGGACGCGGGGCCCTGCAAAGTGCTTGACAGGACTCTGACCTGGAAGCAACTTTCTCTCCTTAGAAACCATAACTATTCCTGATTCCTGGGGCTTGTCCAATGGCGCAGCCCAGGAGCAAATAGATCCTGCAGCAAAGCCCCAGCCCATATCTTCAGAGCTAGCAGTAGTTGAGAAAGATTGTTCCTACAATCTTTGGTAGGTGATTCCTACCAAAGGAATGGTAGGTAGGTGATTTGGAGCGAGGTGTAGGAATGTGCGCAAGGGAGGCAGCAAGCTGAGACCTCGCAGAGCGGGGCTGGCCGGACTCCCCTTCGGGCAGCACGTCCAGGCTGGCACAGAGCTTGTAGGCTGTGTGATGCGCCAGGACACCCTGGGGACACAGGGGCTGCGTTGGGGATGGCTCGGGCACGCGGTGGGGACATGCGAGTCAGGCACACGCAGGGGGCAGAGATGGCTGCAGAGGGAGGCACGCGGGGCAGGTAAGGGGCTGCTTAGCTTGGAGCCACGTGCAGGCTCTGGCTCGCCGCGGAGCAGCGGCAGAGCCGCGTGCCAGCCCGGCACGCTGGAGAGCCRGGCACCCGGTGCCGGGGCAGGCGGGTGCCGCGCTCGGGCAGCCCTGCCACTCGGCTCTCTCTGCGCTCCAGGTGGCTGAACACACTGGGGCTGCTGGCCAGCCAGGGCATCGAYGTGGTGGTGCGGCACTCCTTCCTCGACCACGGGCACAACCACCTCGTGGATCAGAACTTCAACCCGCTGCCGGTACGTGTGCGTGGGGCCGCGGGGACTCTCCACGGCCGCCCTTCCCCYTTCCTGCTCACAGAAGAATGTGCTACCCTCGTCCCTGGCCCATCTCACAGGCTCCTGGCTCTGCCGCGGATACAGCCCTGTGCGCAGTTGAGAACCCGCTTCTCCTTGTGGCCTCCYTTGAACTTGCCTTGAAAATGAATTTTTCCAGATCCGCTTCTTTGGATGTTAATAGGAGRCATTAGTTAATGTCAAGTGCAACATGTTGAAGGCAGATGGGAGGGCATTACCTCCAAAGCTGGAGCTGGCTCTAAGCAGGAATAGTAGCACCGGGGGCTTGGTGGCTCCTGCATACGGCGGGCTAACAAGGAAACCGTATGGAGAACTGCTTTAAAAGTAGCAGGTTCCCTTTCATCCTCTTTTTCTTTTTTTTTTTTTTTTGTCTAGTAAATTCTCCCCCTTGTAAGTGGAGAACGCGGCTGAGTGGAGGGGTGCGGGGGTGTCAGGGCAGCGGCAGGCAGACCCTGTCAGCCAGCCTGGGAGAGTGTAACGGAGATCTGAGAATCGCACGGGGAGCGGTGTCAGAGAGATGTGCACTTGATAAGGCAGCCCTGCTAGGAAAAACCTGGATTTTTAYGTTGTCCTGGGTTCTTGGAGAGCGACCACAAAGGGTCAGAGCCTCAGAGAGCTGCGTTTCACCCTTGTCTCCTACCCATGGGGCCAGGGCAAATAGCACCCCTAATGTGACAGCGGCACTGAGCATCAGGGGAGGATCTTGGAAGTGTCTTGGACACTGGGTCTGCTTTCAGCTCCCACCCCTGCCTTGTGGTTGGCTTCAGAGAGCAAATCCCTAAGCAGGAGTGCATGGTCCCCTGCCTGGGCTGCTCCAGGTATCCCTGGACAGCCAGGTGCCCATCCATCGGGGAGCCCTGGGCTGCTCCTTAGGCATCCCTGTGCAAATACTGCCCTAGGCTACGTGCTCATGGGAGTTGGTGGGTCTTGAACTTCATTTGAAAGGCATCTGAGCCTTGAGCGAATACTTGGTGGGATTCTTCTTCTGAAGAGTGAGTTGCTCTGGCCAAGCCACATCCTCCCCATCCCCAGGGGCTTGGGGCTGTCCCAGGTTCCTCACATCATCCAGACCCTGCTCGCAGTGAGTGGGGGGCAGCAGGTGGTGGGTGGCCCCTGGCCAGCCCTCCCATACCTGCCACTAACTCCTGCGCCAAGTGCAGGCCTGGAAGTTATGAGCAGGACSGAGGCCAGGAGAGGAGGTCCAGGACTGTTAAAGACTGTCAAGGTCTTTAAAATGGATTGTACGGTTGTTTTAAAGATAATTYATCTAATAAATTAGACACCACTCCCTCTCATAACAGTTTCCTCACTCTCCCAAATGCCTGAGCATTGATTTCTTTTCCATGCTCCAGTATCATGTTCCTGCATGGACTCTGATGTGCACTYTTAAAACACATTGCTCTCCCCTCCTCCAGCTTAAAAGAGCCCTAGGCAGGTGCAAATTGCTGGAGGGCTTAAAAGCTGCGAACATGAAACAGCCCAGCAAGACCAGCCCGTGACCTGGCGGGAGGTGCAGCAGCCGCTCTTTTCCCGTGGGAGCTATCAGGGAGATGAAAGCCCCCAAATGTACCTGCGCCGGGCGCTCTGAAATCCAATCTGCTCATTAGCTGCCGCGACAAAGAGTTTTCCACACGCGGCGGGGGCGCGAGTCAGCTGGCTGCCAAGAGCGGGGCTGCGGCGCCGCGGGATCCGTCGCCGCTCCAGCTGGCAGCTCATCCCGGAGCCGGGAGCGGGCTCCCCGCGGCAGCCCTGCCTCTGCTCCTGCCGGCCCCGCTCTCCGTGTGTGAGCAGAGCGGGTCTCAGGCTCGTGGGAATCGAGCCGAGCTCCGTGGTGCTGCTCCCACTCGGGCTCGCGGGAATCAAGCCGAGCTCTGTGGTGCTGCTCCCGTTCAGGCTCGTGGGAATCGAGCAGAGCTCCGTGGTGCTGCTCCCACTCGGGCTCACGGGAATTGAGGCAAGCTCCGTGGTGCTGCTCCCGGGCCTCCCGGCTCTTCTGCTCGGAGCGGGAGGACTGCGGGAGCCGCAGTGCTGTGCTCGGCCTCTGCCCCAGCAGTGTGGTGTGGGGACGGGGCTCTTGTGTAAAGGGGAAGGAGCAGGAAGATAACCGCCTGGGGCTGTTACAGCCGAGCGAAGCTTGCTGTCCTGGGCCACGTTGTGGACCATGAGAAATGCTGGAGAGCCGGCGGGCAGAGCGCAAAGCTCGCTCTGCGCTCGGGCTCCTCCAGGCAGCACCAGGGACGCAGACCCAGCCGGGGACACAGGCCTGGCCAGCCCAGCCAGACTCGGTTTGTGTTTTCTGAGGATGAGCCCTGACCTGCAGACACACTTCTAGACCCTGGCCGCTTTGGTGGAATATGCAGGAGAACTGGGAATAGCAGCTTCCAGGCAAAGGTGCTGTTAGGGCATGAAGGACGAGCTTTAGGCTGAGTCCCCTCCCCACGTGTCCCCCTCATCCCTGTGACCCGCAGTCGCACCGCGACAGCCCCGTGCTGCGATGCCGCCCGCTCCCCAGTGCGGTCTCCGGGAAGGACACTGCGGAGAAGCTCTAGTGCTACAGATTAAAATTAGGGAAGCACCCAAATTTCTTCTGGGTTTTACACACATAGGCTAAGTTTATCTTGGGGTTTTTGGGGTGTCTTGCAAGAGACACCGCCTCTGTGCCCAGATACAGCCATTTACTACAAGATGATGGGAGCAGCTTGGGATGCCTGACCTAGCTGCCAGAATTGCCTGTTCCCCCTTTTCCTGAACACGGTGTTCAAGACAGGCTGTCTCTTCGCCTGTGCTCCAAACTGAGCGGCACATTTTGCTTGTCCGCTCCAGGGGAAATGTGCTCCTCTCGCTGGGCTAATGGGGAGCGATGCAGGAGAAACTGGGTGGCATGATGTTCTCCGGCCTGGGTATGGACTAAGTCAGACTGGGGAGAGCAAGTGCTGCCGCCAGCCTTAAAGCAACTAATCTCAAGTGGTTTAATGCCTTGTTATATGGAAGTAAATTTTTCATGCATTGTTGGAGTGCTTTTTTCTCCTTGAGCAGTTAGGGTAGCCAGTTGTATAATAGCTGGGACTTTACTGCATGACTTGTGATCGAGAAGCCCATCAAAAACAGACCCTCTGCCACATAACTCAGTCTGCCCGTATGCATCTGCACGCGCCTGTGGAAATGGGGAGTGCAGGAAACGAGGGGAGAAGCAGCAGTGACATTCACCCTTCAGAAGGCATTTGAAATTCCTGAGTGGCCTTTGGAAGAGGCTCGTTTCAAGCATGGTGTGTGCATAGCACATGTCCCATGTAGCCCAGTGTCATTCTGAAGCAGTCCAGAACATTGCAATGCTTTTATTTTATTGGAGAGCCTCCCAGGTATTTGTGAGCCCTCTCTTCAGATGGTTTGAGTGTGTTAAACACCTTTTTAAATGAGCTTCCCTCTGGGGCTGCCTTCTTTTATATCCATTCTTGAGAGTGATTTCTGYTCCCTTAATGCGCAGAGGAAAAGGACTGCAAGGATATATCTACAGGTGGTAAAATGTGGGCTTGTTTCTAGGCAGGGCCAACACAACACAACCCATGGAAAGGTCAAAGCTGAAATCCACACTTGCATCTGGTAACTGTGGGTCCTCTTGGACCTTCTTCTGCCAGATGAGACTGTAGATCCTGAGACATTCAGTCCCTCCKGTGTTAGGTAGATGCTAAAACTTCCTTTCTACAGCCAAGCATAACAAGCACTAGGTATATGGGGGCTGGAAAAAGACCCGGAAGAATAGAAGGCTGTAGTGATGGCAGAGCCTGTCTCAGTTGTGGCAGTGAAAGCCAGCCAAACCGTATTTGAATTGAATTGAAGGCATCCTTGAGCATCCGTGGCAGCAGTGCACGGGTCTGACAGTGCTTTGGGAAGCGGCTGGTGCTTTTTCACCTCCTTTGCTTAGCCCAGGAGGGCTTAGCACTTAGGTGGGAGAGTTGYGGGCTGCTGGTGTTGGGTTGGGCGCCCACACGTGCACACTCCCTGGCACGCTCGCCAGCCGAGCCGGCTTGCCCAGGGCCTCCGCTCATTGCAGCCGTGTCGGAGCTGTGTCCCGGCGCCGCCTGCTCCGGCACATCTGCACCGCGGGGCACAGGCAGCCAAACCGCCGCGGCGGGACCAGGACCGGGACTGGGCTGCTGCGTCCCCCGCCGTGGAGCCCGGGGCTGCGCTGCGGGCCGCGTGCGGCGGCTGTGCAGCGCGGAGCGAGCGCGCGTGCTCGGCGAGCCTGCGAGCAACCAAGGGTGGGGAGAGGGRGCCGGTCCAGTGGAGCTCGCGCACACATGGAAGCTGTTCCCGCCGACCGTAAATCTGCAAGGCGAGCGTCTGGCACCCCCAGCTGCCCCACGCTCCGGAGCTCGGGGGCTGGCTCGAGCGACGCCTGCAGACGGGGAAGGGATGGAAAAGGCGAGGAGCTGTTTGCTRTGAGATTGCAGGCCTAGGGAGAGAGGGCAGGAATTCAGGAATGCCCAAGCGAGAGGCTCTGCCAGGAGATCTCCAACCAGAGTGGCCCTCTGAGCGTCAGCACAGAAATGGTGTCATGCAGAAATGTCCCAGCCAGCCTTGAGCATGAGCACCAGAAGCCGTAGGTGGGAGCTGCCCCATGCAGGCCTGGGAGACCAAGCAGGACATCCCCTCCTCTGCCCGCCCTGGGTGGGAGGAGAGCTCTGCACGTGTCCTCGCTGGTGGAAGATGCTGTCATTGCAAGTGGCTACCGCAGCATCCAAGCCTGTCTGCAAGCAAGAACATAAATGTGTTCTTTCGATCATGGCTGTGCTGTATCCCAGGGCTGCAGCAGCATCCTCTGCACCTGTGCTGCGGGTGGCATCACCCAAGGACTTCTCCGAGACTTGCTTTACACTTGGATAGGGAAAGGGATCTAAAGCACTTAGCCTCAGCTTGTGGTCACAACGGGCTAAGGGGCTTTTCCTTCTCAGTGTACCATGAGAAAGGACATCTCTGAAGTGCAGATGCTTGGACTCTCAAACCCATCAAACACATCAAAGTCATGCTGCTGCTAGTGGCTCCTGCACCCACCCCTCAGGGCTGGGGGACATGTGCACGACTGGAGCTGGGCTGCTCACTGCAGACTTGCTCCTGCACTGGAGACTGGAGCAAAGACACCCTCCAGCATGGAGCAAGGGAAGACACAATGCTGCCTTAACCAAGCAGTTAACGCCAGCCCACTGGGCTCCATCCGTCTCTGCAAGCTGAGACAGGAGACCTGCTGGGCTGGGCCCACACTCTCCTGAAGTTCATCCAAAGCAAKGACTCGGCAGGAGCATCCTGCAGGAGCAATAGTCAGCATGCAGTAAGGAGGACATCTCTGCCCATCTCTGCTCTGTTGGGGAGGCAACAACCCTTCTTTCTTAAGCCCGTCTTTCATCTGCTCTGCTTCCTGGAAAGGTGAAGACRTGGCACTCGCCAAGCCGGTTTGCAAAGCGCAGTGCTAGGTGAGCACACAAACACAAGCACAGCACCTTGCTGAGCGTGCAGTGTTTGCCTGCAGGTGAAGTGCCCTAGTGATAATATGAAGCCAGAAGGAAATTCGGGTAAGAGAAGCTGTGAGACAAGGCGTGCATGGCCATTAGAGCATGAAGGATAAGGAAAAGCACAATAAAAGCAATGGGCTTCAAAGCAGAGACTTCTGCAGCTTCAGAGAAACGATGGTGAAAACTATGCCAGGCACAAGTCTAAGTGAAAGAGGAACAGGACAGAGCTAGCAGATCATGTCCTAGCTCAAAGCAAGGGCCTGTGGTGCCCAGAAGGCTGGTGTGGACAGTGCATGAGCAGTGCTGTGTGGAGAGTGGAAGCAAGAGACGGGAGTCGTGAGGTGCAGCTCCTCATGTCCCTCCAGATTTGTCATGAGTTCACAGACCTCATCTGGGGCATCCCCAAGAGGTCCAAGGSAGAGGTTCAATTTCCCCCAGTACAGCTGTAAGCCAGTTTGGTAAGTGACTTCTCACCCAGGTGAGGAGCTCTTGAGGACTTCAAYATAAGAAGGGCACACACAGAAAATGGAAAACAGGTCCTGTCTCTGAGGTGTAGATGATCTTCTGAGGACAGATTCAGAAACCACCCTCATCAGGGGAAACCAGATTGGGAAGCATAAGCAATGCAGGTCTACACACAGCAAAAAATCCAAGAAGCAGATGATTTTGTCAAGAAGTATCTCCAAGCTATCTAACTTGATAACCACAACCCCTGGGTCACCACAGCGGGACGTGAGGAGCAGGAGCTCTCCGGTACTTGGACTCTTGCGAGGATTTTGTCTTGAACGAACCGTAATCCAATCGCCCAGTGYGGAAATGCGATTTGGGTGGAAATTCTGTGTGTCAGAGTGCAGCTGCACGAAAGCTGCACTGGGAAAACCACCAGCAKCGTCTGGGAAAGGCGGACAGGGCAGGAAGGCACCGCGTTGCCTGGCTGTGCCCCATGTCGCTCTGGAAGCTACAGAGGCTTTGCTGAGTGGCTCTCCAGTCCAGAGGGTTGCTAATTTGGGTTTAATGTATCAGCAAATGTTCTCTCTGGGGAGAGGCTCCGTTCAGCTCCATTTGTCACAGGACCTTGCACAGGAACCCCAGATTTGGGTCAGCAAGTCTGGAGCTCCCACAGTACAAGAAGCCCATAAAAATCACAGATAATGTTAAAAGCTGCATCAGTCCAGCCTTGCTTAAGCAACTGCTAGCAGTGCCTTGAACAGGATGTTAGGACCTCCACAGGGAGAGCGTTTTGGATACTAAAGATCTCTTTAATCTAATGGAAAAAGAAAGAGCAAGAACCACTGGTTGGAAGCTGAAGCCAGACAAATTCAAATTGGAAATAAGGAGTGGGACTGTTAACAGTGCGGATGTTTAGCTGTTGGAACAAACTCCATGGGAAGTGGCAGCTTCTCCGTCCCTCCAAACTTTCAAAACCAGAATCACTACTTTCCTGGAAGATGCTCTTGCCAAAGACAAGCCATCAGGCTCAAAAGGAGGAATAAAACAGTGAAACCCTTTGTCCTGTGATATATAGGAAGGCAGGCTAGCCAGATTAGCCAGCCCTTATCTCAGTAAGGGTTGTTTGGCCTGTGTAAAATTGCAGATTAAGGTGCAGGAATGGAGAAATATAAAGCAGGCTCTTGAAATTCGAGCATGCCTAGGGGACAGAGGAAGAGTTTGGGCAGGGAACGAGCAGGAACGAGAGGAGGACGGAGGGCGGCAGCCACTCGGTGCTGCCAGCGGCACCACGGGGACGGTCCCCAGCTGCAGTGGGGCCAGTTTGCCCTGCATCTCATGCCCGCAAGCTCGTGAGGCCATGGGACGTGCTGGAGGCTTGGCCAGCCTCATGGGCCGCGCGGTTCGGCCGCCCCGTGCAGCCCCTCCAGGCTCCTCTGCACTGGGCTGAGCATTGAGGGGCCATCCGTGTCTCTGAAGTTGGGCTGTCTCTGCTGCTTATGGCCCYCGGGAGGCTGGAAGGCCTAGGATCTGCTGTCCGAGCTTTCTGGCTGTGGCCACGTCCTCTCGCATGTGGTTAGTGCGTGGCTGAGCCAACTTGGGCAGGCTGGAAAGCTGCTTTGCTCCCTYGAGGAGGGACCGTGGGGATACGCTCCTGCACCCCCCGTAACGGCTCTGGAGACGGGACGGTCTGGTTAACAGCTCTCTCTGAAGGTCTAGCAAGTCAGCCTCCTTTCCAAAGGCTTGAGTTTCCAACAGCTCCTGCAATGAATTAAAACGTGCAGAGATAAAATGGGACTCTCTGGGCTTTCCCCGCCTCATGGAAAGCCCTCGGGCCTTCGCCGGCTCCATGGCACTCGGTAGACGTGGTTGGCCTGAGCTCTGCAAATCAGCTCACTTGAGACAACTGCCCTTCCTGCCCATAAATCAGCTCTGCTGGCCAGGAGACCTCCTGAGGTGCAGAGGTTTCTTTGTTCAGGTGCTCTGTGCCTGCAGCCCTGCCGAGGGCTGTCGTGGCAGCACCRCTTAATGGCTCTGCAATGTAATTAAAGCAAGAAAGCTCCTTTGGTCCCCCGGGGACTAATAGTGGGCCAGATTCCTTTCTGTTATTCCTCCTCTAATGTTACAGCTGCRTTGCTGGCTCTGGCCTTCCAACAGAAGCCCTCTGCAGCTCCCAAATCCAGGTTGTTTCCGAGGTTGGTCAGGGCTGTGCACCCCGCCAGGGAGCACCGCTCAYCCCTCCGAACGGAGCTTCCCTCGGCAGGCCCCAGCCCTCTCCCTGCGAGCTGGATGTGAGCTGGATGTGCCAGCTCTGCCGGGGCGAACGCCTGGCTCTGCAGGGAGCRTCCAGCACGGAGCCCTTCCCAGCAGGAGTTCCTCATGGGAGGGACCACGGCTGCCGGGCTGGGAGCCAGGGAAAGGGCATTTACCTGCGGAGAAGYCACCCTTGGTGCTGCAAAGAGAAGSGTCAGGAGCAACTTTCTCCCTGGCTGGTAGCAATGTGAACAGGAGCAGGTCAAGACGAGCAGTAGCCGCAGGTACCCAGCTACCCAGGAACAACCCCCAGGGTGATTTTAATAGGGATTCACTCATCCCAGGGGTAGGAGCCGTCCTGGAGCATCAGCCCAGCAGGAGGGAAGTGCCCGCACTCGGGTTTGTTTTCGTCACACTAGGTGCATGTGTAATTCATCATCCAAATACCCGGTGTCACCAGCTCCTGCTAGTTTATTGCAAGGAACATGATTTTGGCCCCTGTTGCAAGCAGCCTTGCGATGACGCGAAAAGCTGCAGCTGTCTTCAGTGCTTTCCTGCAATAAGCTGAATAGCTTGAGCTCCTCACGGCCTGAAGGGAAAGACTCCTTTTCCTACCCCTGGGTCATTTTCCTGGCCCTCCTTYGAACTCTCTTTGGTGTTTCCATATCCTTCCTCACGTGCAGACTTCAGAGCTGTTGTGAGCGCAGTCTCGCTAGCAAGGCATGGTAAAATCACTGCTCTCCTCCTGCAGCTCTTCAAAAAACGTCGCCGTTGGAAGTTGTGACAGTTCATTTGGCCTCCTGAGAGCAGAGGGAGGCAGGGCTGGGAGAGGCACATCCCCCAGTGCAGGCTGGAAAAGAGCCCTGGGGAGCCGTGCTGCGAGGGCGGCCGTGGCGCTCCCCAGCAGAGCCTTTGATTCGCGGCTCTCTCCGCCGTCACTGCCATAAATCCGTGGTAAAAGGCATCTTGTCAGTGGGAATGTGTAGAGGWGGAGAGAAACCCTGAGGGGGCTGCTCAGAAGAATTAAGAGCCTGAGCTAACAGGTAGCCGGCGGCCCYGAGCTCATTCATTTTCATCTGGCAACCTTGGGGCTAAACTCTGCRATCGGTGGCCACGTTTGGCCACGCTATAAAGCAGCCTGGCTTTCCCTGACTCGCAGAGGTTTCCAACAGGGGCTGAGCATTTCCTCTTCCTGGAGCACTGGGTTCTTGGGGGCTTGATTCCATGGGAAGGAGCAGCGGGAATAGCTCTGTGGAGCATCCAAAGCAGAACAGTCACCAAGACTCACATGCTGTGAACCGAGCTGGAAAGCCTGGGAGTGCTCTGGTGTGCTTCAGCCCTGGGTGGAGTGGAGGGAGACCTGTGTGCTTGATGAAGGCACAGTCTTTGGAGACMTCATCATCATCATCATCACCATCATCATCATCAGTGTCAGCTAAGAGGGTGCAGAAGGCTGTAGTCTGACCACATACAGACTCATGGGAGCCARAGGAGGCACCTGTGGTGCTTTTCCACAATGCATCCAAAAGGAGGTTGCCAAAGCTCCTTCAGAGGGTGCTGGTGGCTCTCAGCATGGGCAAAGCGATGTTCATTTTCCTCAGTCTATTCCATGGAAACAGCAATGCCACCTGGGCTCACAAAAAGCCCAGCCCAAGGCAAACTCCTGTCAGGAGAAATTTTCACCCTAATAACCAAAGCTTCACCAAGTTGCAATCAGTGCAACCCGTCTTGGTGGCGGGTGGCGGGCCGGGCAGTGCCRCTGACGGTGCCCTCTGTCCTCAGGACTACTGGCTGTCCCTGCTCTACAAGCGCCTCATCGGCCCCAAGGTGCTGGCGATCCACGTGGCCGGCCTGCAGCGGAAGCCGCGGCCGGGCAGGGTCATCCGCGACAAGCTGCGCATCTACGCCCACTGCACCAGCTCGCACAGGTGAGCGCCCGGCGCCGGGGACAGCTCCGCTTCCCGCGGGAGCGGCGCCTCCGATGACAGCGGCGCGGAGCCGGTGGCTGGGAACGGGCGCGGGCATGGGTGGGCGTGCACCGGCCCCGCAGCCGACATCAAGGGGGTGGATTTCAGCGGGGCCCGCTCGCTCGGGTTACCCGCCCGCTCCCCGCCGCGCAGCCCGGCCTGGTTATTGTTTCGCTGATAAGGTCTTTGAAAGCGGCCTGGCGAGGCGGGGGGGGGGCGGCCACCTCCTCCGCGGACACAAGTTGCTATTGTGGAGGAGGAGAGGCTGTTTCTTTACACAGTCCAGATGCTTTCAACATGCCTCCAGCTCGGTAGGAAACCTTGTCCAGGAACTGACAGGTGCAAAGTGCTTTCCAGCCTTTGTTTGGGTCTGTGCGCCCAGGCGGCCACAGAGGGGTCTGTGTCCCGACCCGTCGCTTGGGTGCCCAGGGAAGCAGGTGCCACTCAGGCAATGAGCGTGTCTCGTTCTCAGCCCAGCGAGGCACCAGGGGAGCCATCCARCACTCCCTCAAGGTTTTGTTGTAGAGCTGGGCAAGGGGTAGGCAGGAGCACCCCAAGGAGGGCAGGTGGGATGGGGATGTGTCCCAGCAGCTGCATGCGGATGGTTCTTGCACATGGACCCCCCAAATCCTCCTCTTGGAGGGAACGCTCCSGCAGCACGTGCCCCTCGCTCTGCCCCCTTGCAGCCACAACTACGTCCGCGGGTCCATCACCCTCTACATCATCAACCTGCATCGCTCCCGGAAGAAAATCAAGCTGGCGGGGACGCTGCGGGATAAGATCGTCCACCAGTACCTGCTGCAGCCCTACGGCAAAGACGGGCTCCACTCCAAGTAAGGGCAGCGCTCGGGCCGGGGCTGCCACCCAGCCCCGAGCCCCCGGCGCCGCTGATGCTCCTGTGCTCCCGCAGGTCGGTGCAGCTCAACGGGCAGCCGCTGGCCATGGTGGACGACGGCACCCTGCCCGAGCTGAAGCCTCGGCCGCTGCGGGCCGGCCGCACGCTCGTCATCCCCCCGCTCACCATGAGCTTCTACGTGGTGAAGAACGTGAACGCGCTGGCCTGTCGCTACCGGTAGCCCGGCCGGCAGGGGAGCCGCCGGCCCCGCTCCCGCCGCCCGTGTGCTCCCCGGGACATGCTGCTTCCTCGGGCACCTCGCGCAGACGCGGCGCCGTGGCATGGCCTTGGTGTGCCCTCGGCCGCACTGCCGGAGCTGCTCCGCCTGGCCACCCCCAGGCCGGAGCCATGCGGCAGCAGCGAACGGCAGCAGCAGAGTCTGGGCAAGCTGCTCGCCCCACCGTCACCTCCGCAGCCAGCGCCCGCCGGCTGCCCGGGACAGCGGAGGTGCTGGGCCCTGCTCCGGGATGAGGGCAGGGCTGTGGGAATACAGCCCAGGACTGGCACCATCTCCATGTCCCACCTCACTGCCCCTCGGGGTGTCCCCTCTGCACTAGCCAAACCTGCTCCATCCCTGCAGCTTCCCAAGGAGCTTGGACCAAGTCAGGCCGTGCTGTCCGGGCCTGACAGCCAATTCCGATGCCAGCGGCTCCCCCAGCAGCTCTTCCAGCCCGGCTGCCAGCCGGGAGAGGGCGGCATGGCAGCGGTGCTGGGGAGCGGTGAGTGCTCCGCTCGCAGCCGCCTCTCCCGGCGCACAAGCGCATGGAAGCAGCTCCCTCTGCTGCCATGCGCCTGCTGCATCCCATGCGGGGATGCTGCAGCTGCGGGGCAGTGTGGGCGGCTGGACACACGCTGCCTGGCCCCAGGGTGGCCCAGGGCTCCCACGGCGGGGAACAACCTGGTTCACGAGGGGCAGACACTGGCAGGGCCTCTCTAGCAAGGGGCAGGGATAGGGGGGCAGCGGGTCGCAGTGTCTGGGCTCCTGTTGAGGCTTGTGGGCAGTGCYCTGGGGGCCTGTCACTGTAAATGTTAATTATTAACTTATACGCCCTGGAGAGGGGCTCTCCGGCATCTGGAAGTGGGGGCCAGAGGGACCCACGGGACCCCAGAGCAGAGGAGCACTCACTGCGGCCCCTGCTCTTCCTGGCGTGGGAAAGGGCTGCAGCTCAGGTGTTAATATTTCCTTCCAGAATAGAGATTTTATTACGAGCGTGAGCAGCCAGGGCCTGCTGAGAGCCGGGAGCTGCCACGCAGGGAGATGATATTTGAGATGTAATAAAGTTGGTCTGTCACCCCAGCCGGCCTCTTCGTGCGTGCGGCAGCAGGGCGGGTTGGGCTGCGGGTGCCCCGCCAGGTTGGGCCGGTCCCGGCGGTCCCGGCTGCTGCACCGCAGCACCGTGCAGCGCTGTGCAGGGCACGCCCGGTCGGGCCGTGCCGGGCTGTGCCAGGCTGCAGCGTGCAATGCCGTGCCATGCCGGGCGGGTGCAGCACCGTGCCGTGCAATGCCGAGCCGTGCAGCGGCGAGCCGGGCCGGGCCGAGCTGTGCAGCGCTGGCCGGGCCGTACGGTGCCGTGCCGCACCGTGCAATACCGAGCCGTGCCGAGCCGGGCGCGCAGCAGCGGGCCGCGCAACGCCGGGCCGGGCCGCGCCGCGCCGTGCAGCACCAGGCCGGGCCGGCGGGGGCGCTGCGGCGGTCACGCGGGGGCGGTCACGCGCGGCCGAGCAGGAAGCGGCGCGCGCGGGCGCGGCCGCGGGATCCCAGCGCTGCCGTCGGGGCCGCTCCGTGCCGGGCCGCTCCGTGCCGGGCCATGCGCTGCGTGCTCATCGCCAGCGCCGCCGCCGAGCTGCTCTTCTACTGGGCCGATGCAGCCTTCGCCCGGCGCCTGCGGCCCCCGCCCGGGCCCGGCGCCGCGCAGGTGGGCGGCGTGGGGCAGCGCCGGGCTGCCGTGCGGGAACGGCCTGCGGGAATGCAACGTGCTGCAGAGGGGCCGGAACGGGGCAGCGGGGGGCAATGTGTTGCAGAGGGAATGGAACGGGCAGCGTGGGACAATGTGTTGCAGAAGTGCTGGAAGGGTGCAGTGTGGGGCAGGACCGCTGGGATGCAGTGTGAGGCGGTGCAGTGTGTTGCAGTGGGGCTGGGGGAGTGCTGCATGGGGCAGGGCTGGTGCAGAGCAGGGCAGGGTGCCGTGCAGGGCACAGCCGCAGTGGTGCTGCAGCTCAGGGCAATAGTGTGGGGCAGGGCAGGGGCTGCAGGGCAGCACGTGGGGCAGGAGGAGTGACCCTGTGCGCTCCAGGCCCCGGCGCTGGAGGACAGCCTCAATACGCTCTTCGCACCCCTCATCATCTCCTGCACGGCGCTGCTGGAGAAGCTCTCGGACACCTACACGTGCTTCACCACGGAGCCCGGTAGCCACCTCCACGTCCTGCACATGGTAGGGCCGGCGGCTCAGGGAGCACTTGGGGGACACCGGGGGGTGCCGGCACCCCTGGCTCCACTGTTGTCTGCAGTTCGGGGACTGCCTGTACATCGCGGTGAACGGCGATGGCACCGAGAGCGAGGACGAGCTGCGGCGCAAGCTCTTCGTGCTGCGGCGCCTCGTGGACGCTCACTGCGGCCTCGTCACGCTGGACTCCCACCTTGTCCGCAAGGAGTGAGCCAGGGCAACAGGGCGGCCCCTGTCCCTTGCAGCAGGACCCTCTGCACTGCACGGGGCCGAGGAGCCTCCGTCGAGGCCACCTCAGCCTCTGCGGCCATTGCAGGTTGCGGCCGGCCGATTCGGAGCAGCGCGAGCGCATTTGGGGGCTGCTGCGGGGCCTGCTGGACACCTACAGCCGCCTGCGGGAGGAGGACCAGAGCTTTGCCGTGGAGGTACCGTGCCCATGGCCCTGCTCGCGTTGCAGGGGGTGTGCCGGCCAGCTTGCTGCCAGGCTGCACGGGTCGCTGTGGGAAAGGCTCTTGCGGGGAACACTTTGGGGCCATTCCCCCCGGCAGCGGTGGGTGGACATGGGGCAGCTGCAGGCGGCTCAGGGCTGTGCTGGCCGCCCGCGCCGCAGGCCGTGGAGCGGCTGATCCACCCGCAGCTGTGCGAGCAGTGCATCGAGTTCCTGGAGCGGCACGTGGTGCAGCACATCAACGGCAGCCCCGAGCGCGGCGGCGACGACGTGGCGCACGCCTTCCTCCTGGTGAACACCAAGCTGCTGGCCTTCTACTCCAGGTGAGCCCTGCCCGGCGCCCGCGCCGCGCCGCACCGCCACCCGCCTCACCCCTGCGCTCTCGCCCGCAGCCGCAACGCCAGCTCCATCCGCCCTGCCGACCTGCTCGTCCTCATCCTCCTCGTGCAGGACCTCTACCCCAGCCAGGGTGCCGAGGAGGAGCTCAGCCCCCAGGTGCTCCAAAGCTGGGGATGGGGAGGGAACTGATGTGCTGAGGACTGTGGCTTGATGTTTTTCTCTTCTTGGAAGCCTGTAGCAGGGAAGATATTCCTGCAGGTACCCCAAAGAAGCGAGAGCATCCCCATGAGCAGCACCAGCTCCCGCGTGGCCACAGGGAAGGAGTCGGATGATCAGGTGTGTGTGGGTAGCTGTCACCAGTGCCACGAGTTCGGGGCTCAGGGGGCCTGGGCTCCCCCCTGCAGAGTCCTGGCTGCAGTCCTGGCTCAGCCAGGCTTCCTCGCTGGCAGGACACAGACGACCTCTCCACACCAGAGGTGTTCTACACACCGGAGCCCTCGCCGGGCAGGCACAGCACCGGTGAGTGCCTGGCTGGGCAGGGCAGGGGCCGGGCGCTCTGTGGGGCGCTAGGAGGGAGCCTGAGCGTCCGCTGGTGCTGAAACCAACTGCAGGCAGCGAGAGCTGGTCGGAGGGCGCCGAGACACCGGGCGCTGGAGATGCAGACAGTGCTGATGTGCAGGTGAGCACGGGGTGCTGCCGTCCCTCCCGGGTCTGCCTCCTCCCTGTCCCTCCTCCTGCTCTTTGCTGTCTCTGTTCCTCGTCACATATCCCTTGCTGTGCTGGGAATACCCCAGGCCCTGGGCTGAGGAGATGCCCCACAGCCCCCCAGTTGTGCATCTTGCTGTCACTGGGGTGCCCTCTATGGGGTGGTCTCCAGGCAGGGGTCTGGCCCCATCCAGGCCTGTTAGCAGCACAGGGGGTCGAGTTTGTCTCAGAGCAGTCTAGTGTCTCCCTCTGCTGCTCCTGGGGCTTCTGAGCTCCTACCTTGCTTGGTGCTGTGGCAGCTCACAGACACTCCACAAGCCAAGGCGTTTGCCAGCTCTGTCTTTGCAAGCAGCTTGCACTCGATCTGTTGCTTTTGGGAATTCCTGAGTGCTTCCCTCAATGCTCTCTTGCTGCATGGTCCTTCCAGCTCCATCCATTCAGTTGTGCCCAGTTGCAACTTTCCGGGCATTGCTGCCACCTCTACAGCTCTTCGGAAGGTCCTGGGTTGGTGCCTTGTCCCAGCGAGGGGACTGAGCAGCTCTCCTCTCTCCCCAGATGGCAGAAGACTTGCTGCAGACTTTGGGGCCTCTGGTCCCCGAGGCTTCAAACCCCAGAAGGGTTTTCCTGGACGCCAACCTGCCGGAAGGCTACTGCCCCATGCTGCCCCACACCATGCACTGCCTCCCGCTCTGGCCGGGCATCACTCTCGTTCTGCTGAGCAAGGTGAGCTGGCTCTAACGTGGAGCGAGTGCAGCAGGGCTGTGTCCTGCCTGACCCACCCGTCACTCCCTCGGCAGGGCCCCATGACCCACGTGGCCGTCACCCTGCACCAGCTGCTCGATGGTTTCTTGGTGCTGGAAAAGAAGCTGGAAGAKGGGCAGGAGGTGGGAGCCCCGCGTACCTTCCCCTTCCTGGCGGAGCTGCGGCAGCGCATGGACAAGTTTGTGAAGAAGCTGGGCGGGCAGGACATCCAGGTGGGAGAGGGGCCTCCAGGATCCTGTCCCGCTGTTGCCTGCACAGCCAGGCACTGAGCTGTGTCCCTGTCCAGTTGCAGAACGCCTGGGTGGAGTTCAAGAACAAGATATTCTCCCGGAGCGAGCCTGGGAGCTTGCCGGAGTGAGTACGGGGCAGCCTGGAGTCTCTGGGGTAGGTGGGGGTCTTCTCCATCCCAGGGGGAGCAGAGGGCTCTCCCCACGGTGCTGGGGTGCACCCGCGGCGCAGTGAGGCCAGAGCCAGCTCCGTCCCTGTCTCCGGCTCAGGGTGCTGCAGGCGCTGGCCAACGTGAAGCGGCAGCTCTGCTCCCTGTATCGCCAGCTCTTCCTGACCTCGGCCAGCCAGAGCCTGTCCCAGGGCCTGCGGGACCGTGCCCAGAGGCTGATGAGGTGGGTGCAGGGGCAGCCGCCACCTCCGTGGCCGCCCTGGGCGCTGCGCTGGGGGCTGCCTCTCACTGCAGCTCTTCTCGGCAGGGAGAAGCTGCTGGACTGGAGGGATTTTCTGCTGGTGAAGAGCAGGCGCAATATCACCATGGTGTCATATCCGTCCCGGAGCCGGGTGGGCTGGGGGCACAGCCCTGGGGCGAGACCCCCTCTAGGGAGGGCAGAGGTGGGAGCAGGAAAGCCCTGTCCTCCTGGTGCCGGGCACGAGGGAGTGAAGTGGAGTGGGCAGAGGTGGTTTCCACAGCTTGAGGTCTGTCCTGGAAGAGCACCAAAGTCAYTGGATACCCTTAACTGGACCTACATACCTGGAGGACTTTCCTGGCCTGGTGCACTTCATCTATGTCGACCGCACGGCTGGGCAGATGATGGCACCGTCACTTAGCGTGACGGAGAAATCCAGCTCGGAGCTGGGCAAGGGTCCCCTCGCGCAGTTCATCAAGAGCAAGGTACGGGGAGGAYGCAGCACTGCACTGCCCAGCTGGGCTGCAGGGATGGTCTCCTCAGAGCTGGACTGGCCGCTGTGCGTGGGAGAGGGTGGCTGCAGGCAGCCCTCTGGAAGGGCCCTGCCTCTGGAGGGTTTTCCTGGGGCTCCGGGGCTTGGAGTGGGATGGGGGCAGTAGGAGGGGTCCGTGGGGGTTGGAGGGCCGGCTGCTGAGGCTCGCTGTCCCCAGGTGTGGTCCCTGATCAGGCTGGCCCGGCGTTACCTGCAGAAGGGCTACACGACGCTCATGCTGCAGGATGGCGACTACTGCTGCTCCTACTTCCTCTGGTTCGAGAACGAGCTGGTATGTGGGGCTGAGCCCCACTGCCCCCGCGTCCTCCTCCGGGCAGGGAGCAGGGCTGTAGATAGCCCTGTGCTCTGGCTCCCTAGGCTGCCTGGCTTGTCCCCTCCCCGGTACAGTCCTGCCCTCTGCTGTCACCATTCCCCAGGGCTGCAAGCTGGAGGTGATAGAGATGCCGGTTCTCTCGGATGACTCTGCTCCCATCGGGATGTTGGCAGGAGACTACTACAGGTGAGCGTGGGGTCCCAGCCCTGCAGCCTGGCTCCGGGCACGTGCTGGGCCCCGTTGGTGATGCTGTGCTCATGGGAACCCAGGTTGCAACAGTCCAGCCTCGTGCTGAGGTCTGCCTGGCACCGTCCTCACCAAGGGGCTTAAAGGGGATGGGGGATAGAGAGCGGCTGCTGTTGCGTGTGCCCTGCAGACCCCCCGTCTGTTCCCCGCAGGAGGCTGCTGCGCTACTACAGCAAGAACCACCAGGCAGAGGTGGTGAAGTGCTACGAGCTGCTCACGGTGCACCTGGGCATCATCCCCTCGGAGCTCGTGGTCCAGCAGGCCAGCGACCTGGCCCGGCGCCTCTGGGAGCCCTCRCGCATCCCCCTGCTCTGAGCCCAGCTCCGGGCTCCGTCGGGTGCCGGATGGGATTAAAGCGGTGTGGGTACCGGTGCCGCTGCCTCCATGCCTGCCCTGGCACCGCGAGCGGCCGGCCGTGCTGCGGGCAGCCTCGCGCGGCACGCGCGCCCAGGCCTGGCTTTGCACTGCCCCAGCACGCTTGGCTCGCGCCCAGCAGCCTCCGGCCACGGGGTGAGAGTGGGGCCAAGAGGATTTTGGCAAATCCCGTCCCTGTTGAAAAGTACGTTTCCAAAGYGGGATTTATAGTGTCGGCTTGGCCTCGCCGCCGGGCTTTGGCCAGAGAAGGAGGTGTCGCAGCCAAACCAGCACGGAGGTGCTCTGCAAAGGGCACAGCTTGTGGTTCCCATGCACGTTGCTCTCCCAAGCATGTGCAAAACGTGGGGTGCAGTGGGAGGAGGTGTCCGGGGTCCCCAGGGCCTCTCACCAGGGAGGAGGCTGTGCCCAGGACGGTGCATGGGGCCGGGCCTGCCCATGCAGCCCCACGCTGCTCACTGCGGCTGGAGGCTGCTGGGGAGGAGCACTGGACCACAGCAAGGCCTTTGCCCCATCCCGCTCTGCAGGAATTCGCCCTGCTGGGCAAAGCACGGAAATTCCTGCTTTTCAGTATCCGGGGCAGGACCCTCCGGAGCTGTCTGTGTTCTCGCAGCTCCCAGCACTCCGCTTGGCACTGTGCAGCAGCAGGGGCAGAGCTGCCAGGCAGTGCCAGGCTGAGCTCCTTGCAGGGCTCCTGGCACCCCTGCCAGCTCCCGGCAGGCAGCACCACCGCCGCGCGGAGCCCCCTGCTCCCGTGCGGAGCCCCTGCTCGGGCCCCGTGCCCACCGCCGTGCCCGGAAGCCTGGCACAAAGCGCCGCCACCAAAGCAAAGTCCAGGCCGTGCAGCTGGGCTCTGGCGCGGCCATGGCAGCCTGGCGGGGCGCGAGCCTGTGCGTGCGCTGCTGTCCTGCGCGGGGCCGGCGCCTGGCGCACGCGGGGCCGGCGCCGCGGCTGCAGCGCGAGTACGACGCCGTGGTGATCGGGGCAGGTAACGGCCTGGTGGGGTGGGCGCGGGGTGAGACCTCCCCGGGCTGCAGGAGTGCTCATGCGGGGCGCTGCTCACGCCGCGCTCTCTCGCAGGGCACAACGGGCTGGTGGCGGTGAGTGCCGCGAGCGCGCCGGGCTCTCCCGGCATCATGCACGGCCGGGCGCTGGGTGCTGCATGCCCTGCGGGGAGGGGGCTGCATTGCACGGCTGGCACTGTGACATGCCGCTCCGGGCCGCTCGGCACAGGCTGCCTACCTGCAGCAGGCCGGGCTGCGCACCGCCGTGCTCGAGAGGCGCCACGTGCTGGGCGGTGCCACCGTCACGGAGGAGATCGTGCCAGGTAGCCCTGGCCCCCGCCCCGCGTTGCCCACCGCCACGTGGCCCGGGGCGCCTCTCACCTCCCCGCGTCAGCCAGGTTTCAAGTTTTCCCGGGCGTCCTACCTGCTCAGCCTGCTGCGYCCGCAGATATACAGCGAGCTGGAGCTGCAGGTACGTGGCGCCCATCCCCGTGGCCTCTTGGTGCAGGCCATTCCCTGCGTGCCGTGGTGGGAAACACGGGTGCTGCTCTGCGTGCCTTGCAGCGGCACGGCCTGCGGGTGCTGCCGCGGGACCCCTACTCCTTCACGCCGCTGCTGGAGGCCGGGAGCCGCCCGCGCTCCCTCCTCCTGGGGCACGACCTGGCGCAGAGCCAGCAGCAGATCGCCCAGTTCTCCCCACGGGATGCTCAGGTACCACCGGCACGGCCCGGCAGCGGCCAGGTGCCAGCTGGCCCTGCAGGTGACCAGTGCCGCAGGCCGTGGAACACGCCGATCCCGGCGGTCCCCTCTGCTCCCTCGCACTCAGCGGCCGCCTCCGCTGGCGCTCGCCTGTGCCCTTCCAGGCTTATCCCGCGTACGAGGCCTTCATGGGAGGCCTCGTGGCTGCCATGGAGCCGCTGCTGGATGCTGCCCCCGTGGACCCCGCTGCGCTGGGCCAGGGCTCCCTGCTGCAGCGGCTCAGGGCGCTGCGAGCCCTGCGGCCCCTGCTGCGGGCAGGTACGGGCGGCAATGGGGCCCCGGGCTGCRGCGCGCGCAGGGGCACGTGCCCTGCAGGAGCCCCGGGCTGCGCCACCTTGCTCTGCCGCTGCCCCAGTGCAGCGGGGTCCCTTCTCACCACTGCCCCCCGGCAGGGCTGGCCATGGGGCGGCAGCTGCCCCGCTACTACGAGGTGCTCACGGCCCCCATCTCCAAGGTGGGTGCTGGCACGGGGGGGGGCAGAGCCACCCCCAGGGCCGGGCAGGGGCTGCTGAGCCCTCCCGGCTCCTGCCTCTCGTCCTGCTGCGCCAGGTCCTGGACCAGTGGTTYGAATCGGAGCCGCTGAAGGCCACCCTGGCCACGGACGCGGTGATCGGCGCCATGGCGAGCCCGCGGAGCGCCGGCAGCGGCTACGTGCTGCTGCACCACGTGCTGGGCACGCTGGAGGGCCGCCGCGGCGCCTGGGGCTACGTGGCGGGCGGCATGGGCGCCCTGGCCGCGGCCATCGCCGGCGCGGCGGCCGCCCGCGGGGCGCACGTCTTCGCCGACAAGGTAGCGGGTCTGCGCGCGGAGCCGGCGCCCTCGCCGTGCTCCCGGGATATCCCCACGGMCTGCTCCCATCGCAGCCCGTGAGCCGTGTGCTGCTGGGCCGGGACGGGCGGGCGCAGGGGGTGGCCCTGCGCGACGGCACGGAGGTGAGGAGCAGAGTGGTGCTGTCCAACGCCTCCCCGCAGCTCACCTTCCTGGAGCTCACGCCCCGGGTACGGACACGGGCACGCTGATCCCTGGGCTGTGCCGGGATCGGGGATGAGGCCAGGGTTGGTGCGCAGCCCTGCACCTTCCCGTCACTGCCGCCCCCGGCCTCTCCCATCCCAGGAGCGGCTGCCAAAGGACTTTATCCAGCGCATCCAGCAGATTGACACGCGCTCCCCGGTCACCAAGATCAATGGTAGGTACCAGAGGGGCCCATCTCCACCACGCTGGCCATGGGGAGACCACAAAGGTCTCGTCTGCGGCCGGGGCACCCCCTTCCCACCCCATCTCTCCCTTCCCACACCGCAGTGGCCGTGGATCGGCTGCCCAGCTTTCTGGCCGCCCCCAATGCCCGCGATGACCAGCCCCTGCCCCACCACCAGTGCTCCATCCACCTCAACTGCGAGAGCAGCGAGCTCCTGCACCGGGCTTTCGCCGAGGCCAGCGACGGGCGCCCCTCCAGCAGGTACCTCCCTGCTCCGCTCACGTCAAGGTGCTGGCGATACCGCTGCCGCGGGCCCGTGACGCTCATGTGCGCCCACGCCAGGCCCATGATYGAGCTGTGCATCCCGTCGGTGCTGGACCCGGGGCTGGCGCCGCGCGGCTGCCACGTCGTGTCGCTCTTCACGCAGTACACGCCGCCGGTGCTGGCGGGCGGGCGGCCCTGGGACCAGGCGGCCCGCGACGCCTACGCCGACACGGGTAGGTGGCACCGGCGCCGGCGCCGCGGCCGCCCGTGGGCACCGCAGCCTGCCCYGCGCTGCCTCCCGCCGCAGTGTTCGACTGCATCGAAGCCTACGCCCCCGGCTTCAAGGCCTCCGTCGTGGGCYGGGACGTGCTGACGCCGCCAGACCTGGAGAGGATCTTCGGGCTGCCCGGCGGGGTGGGTACCGGGCTGCCGGCGGGTGGGTACCGCGGGGCTCGGCTCTGGGCCTCGCTGCCACGCGCATTGCGGCGGGATGCGGCCACGGGCTGCGCTCTGCTTCCAGAACATCTTCCACGGAGCCATGTCTCTGGACCAGCTCTACTTTGCCCGCCCGGCGCCGGCCTATTCGGGCTACCGGTGCCCGGTTCCAGGCTTGTACCTGTGCGGCAGCGGAGCCCACCCTGGTGAGCGGGGCTGCGAGCCGGGAGCACAGGGGGCTGCAAAGGCAGCGCAGGGCATGGGGCAGCCCCTGCCCTCAGGGCTGGCGTGGGCTCCTGGGGTCGGAGCTGCCCCTGCTCCCGTCTGCTGCCTTGCAGGAGGGGGAGTGATGGGGGCCGCAGGACGCAACGCAGCCTGCGTGGTCCTTGAGGACTTCAAGCGGCTGCAACGGCAGCGGTGATGCCAGCGTCACCATCRCAGGCTTGCGGCATATCCACGGAATCACCTTGATGCACTCGGGAAAATAAATACGGACGCAGGCTCTGCATTTAGYGCTTCCTTTGTGGCTTTTCAGCTCCTCGTTGTGGCTCGTGCTGCACCCCTGGGCCTGCTGGTCCTGGGGCCACCTCKGTGCTCAGACCATGTGCAGCTGTGGGCACCACGTCTGGCTATGCAGCCAGCCCCAGGGGACCTGCCACAGGAATAATGTCCTCGGTCACCTCCTCCACCACCAAAGCGAGCCTGGGGGGTTAGAACCTCCCCAAGTGGAGGAGAGGATGAGGAAGGTGGACAAAGCCTTCTTTGCTCCCAAAGTGTCCCTTGCTGCCCTGATAGTCGGGTGAGCAGCTCAGCAGCTGTGAGGGGCCAGGAGCCTGGCTCTGAAGGACACTGTCACAGCAGGGGCCGGTGCAGAGCAAGGCTTTTAGTGAGCAGTGAGTGAGTTTTCCTGCATCGGGGGTCCTGCCTCTCCTCCCTTGAGGATGCCCCAATGCTCCCACCCTCCTTGCCGCTTACAGCAGGGACCGAGCGCCAGGAGGAGCACGTTTGTCCCTTCACGTCCCCCCGCCAGCCTCAGCCCAGCGCCCGTGTCCCGACGGAGCACGTGGCACTGCAACACGCTACGTGGGAGCAGGGAGCGCGCAGGGCAGCCAGCGGCGGGAGCTGCCCCGGCCGCCGCTGGGAGCCACTTACTGAAGATTACAGAGCTCGCATCCTCTCCCAGCCCTCTTCCTCCGGACACAATGCCCCCCATTCAGCTCCTGGCCTCTCCTCCGGCCGGGCCCTAAATAAAGTGCTCCCAGGCTGAGCTGTTGCACCTGAGCTGCCTAAATCAATATTGACCGGCCCAGAATAGCCCCGCAGCCCTCTGAGAATAGCCCCGCACGCCCACCTCGCTGCCCACAGCTTCCCGCGCACGGGGCTGCCCTGCAGCACGGAGCCCCTATTTTTGGCAGCCCCACGGGCTGCAGGTGCCGGTGCCCAGCAAGGCCAGGGGGGTGGCAGTGGTGGAGGGATGTGGCAGGGAGGGACCCCCTGCGCGCAGGGAGAGCCCCGCTGCCCTCCTCTTCCTCCCACCCATCCCGGGCACGGAACGGCTGTGAGGAGCGGAGCAGCAGGGCARAGGAGCCAGGAATGCTGGCGGGGCRTYTTGGAAGGATGCGGGGGGAGATGTGTGCCCGGCTGCACACTCAGGTAATTGAGCTCCAGAAGGGCGAGACAGGGATGAGTCACGGCCTCCGCTGCTGGACCCGGCCCTTCCCCAGGGCTCCCCTTGGCCGGCTGCCCCGTGGCTCCGTTCGGCTCCGTGCAGCCCCTTTGTGGCATCCCCTGCTCTGCYCTGTGTCCTGCACCCTGCACGCAGGGACAGGAGCCCCGTTGCAGCACATGGCCCCGGTCACGGCACTCTGGGACCCACTGGTGCTCCCAGAGGGCCAGTGGCCAGAGGGCGCCCAGTGCAGCTAAAGGGCTTTGCAGGGAGAGCCGGTGGTCCCAAGGCACCCCAGCCTGCACCGAGACGCGGGGCACAGCTGCCCATGGCAGCACGTGGACGCGGTGCCGCTGCAGCACGTGGCCCTGCTGTCCACGCGGCGCCCTCCGGCTCCGGCGCARCCTTCCCAGCGCGCTCCTCCCCGGCCACCGGGCTGGCGGCGCTCCAGCCTCCATGCTGTGCGGGAAAGCCCRGAGAGCCACCAGCCACATTCCCAGCTGGAGCCTATGGCCAGGATGAGGGTGCCCCCAGGACACCGTGCATGGCACCCTGCTTCCCAGAGCTTGTCCCCTGCGTGGCCCTGGAGGTGCTGGAGGTCCCCGCGGGATGCGGCAATGAGCTCACRGGCTATTCCGGGCCATGTTGTTCCTGGCTCCTCCTGGCAGGATCCGGCTCCTTCAAGGCCAGACAAACAGCCCAGTAGCCACCGGCACATTCCTGGCCRGCCGTGGCCGCAGCGAGGGGACGGGAGCTTCCTGTTTATCCCCTTCCCACGTGCCGGGAGCAGGGGCAGTGCATCCCCCTGGGAGCYGCCGCTGCCTGGGAGCAGGTTAAGGGGGGACAGCCAGGACACCCCCTGCCCCGTGCCCTGCTGGGGAGGGGGACAGTGCCCAGGGAACCCCGCAGCGYAGGGACAGCCCCGACCCCCAGCAGGAGCCGGTGCCCAGCCCGGCATCCTGGCCCTTCCCCGTGCTTGCATGGGGGGCAGCACCCCATGCTGGGCTTGCACAGGGGGGCAGGRGGCTCCTTTGGGACATCCCTCCCGCAAGGGTTGGAGTTTGTCACTTCCAGGAAACCGCTGGCACGGAGCCACCCCCCACACACACACGCAGTGGGGTGATGGATTCCAGGGGGCTTGGGGAGGCAGTCCCAGTGGGGGTTCCTGGGATCATTGCAGGGGGGATCAGGCCCAGGGCAGGCAGGGGGGACCCCAGTGCTGCGGGACCCCGAGTGCACGTCCCGTCCRGGGCAGAGCAGGACACGGGGTGCGGGGCTGGGCAGCGCCTGTCAGGCGGGGCTGGGCCGGGCCCCACGGCGCTGCACTGCCCGCCACCCCCGCGCCGCTCCATAAAAGCCGCAGGCAGGCACTGCTGGGGCCGCTGGAGCGGGAGCGGAGCCGGAGCCAGAGCCGGAGCTGGAGCCAGGCTGCCGGCCGCAGGCAGGAGCCCAGCAGCCAACCCTGCGCCTGCCCCACGCCTGCCCCACTGCCGCCTGCCGGGTGAGTGTGCTGCCTGGGATGGCCAAGGGCATCCCTGAACTGTGGGATGCTGGTGGGGACATAGGAGATGGGGTGACCCCCTGCTACGGTGATGGGAGTAGGGATATGGGGGGAGAGGGGCCAGGTTGGGGAGAGGAGCTGGGGGTGGTGTGACCCCCTCTCACGGCCCTAAACAGGTAGCAGTYACAAAGCAGGGGGTGCAGGACAGGGTTTGCTGGTGGGGTACCCGGGTGCAGGCTGGGCACGGGGAACCGTGGTGGCCTGTGTCCCACGGATGCCCTGGGACAGGGGCAGTTGGAATTGGGGCCGATGCCCGGAGTGGGAGTCGCTGGGGCTGTGCGTGGCAGTGCCCAGTGCCTGCACCCTGAGCAGCACACGGATGGGGCAGGCACTGCTGGCTGGGGACATGGGGACCTCGCGAGGCCAGCCCGTGTCCTGAGCTGTGCCCCTYCCGGGGACAGGCGCGCAGCAGCCCCGGGGCTCAGCACGACGCTCTCCCCAGGCACCGAGCCCTGAGGACGTGTGATGGCCACGTCGGGTGCCACCAGCCCTGCGCTGCTGCCGCCGCTGCTGCTGCTGCTGCTGTGGCGGGCGGCCCCCAGCACGCAGGACGCGGCCCCCCCGCAGCTGCGGCTGCGGCTGGCGGGGCCGCGGGGGCCCCAGGGCGAGGGCCGCCTCGAGGTGCTCTACCAGGGCCGCTGGGGCACCGTGTGCGACGACGGCTTCGACTTCCGCGTGGCCACCGTGGCCTGCCGGCAGCTGGGCTACGCCGCGGCCATCACCTGGACCCACAGTGCCACCTACGGCCAAGGGGAAGGTGGGGGGCAGGGGAGCACGCGGGTGCTTGGGGGGCAGCCACTCGTGCTAGTGCTGGCTGGAGCTGCGGGTGCAGCGGGTAGGGGGGCACAGCAAGAGCTGGAGCCCCACGGTGAGAGGGAGGGTGTGGGGGGCCGAGCACAGCAGCACCCGCCRGCCCCACACGCCCCTCTCCTCGGCCAGGCCCCATCTGGCTGGACAACGTGCAGTGCGCGGGCAGCGAGGCCTCGCTGGGCGAGTGCGCGCACAACGGCTGGGGCGCGAGCGACTGCCACCACGGCGAGGACGC
>NW_020455976.1:783484-798274 GCF_003342845.1 Nothoprocta perdicaria
CGGTGACGGAGGGCGCCGTGGAGGTGAAGGTGGCCGGGCGCTGGCGGCCGGTGTGCGGCGCCGGCTGGACGCGCAACAACAGCCGCGTGCTGTGCGGCATGCTGGGCTTCCCCCGCGAGGTGCCGCGCGGCGACAGCCTCTCCAGGTGGGACGCACTGCTGGCCCGGGCGTGCCGTGGGGCGGGGGACGTGGGGACAGGCCATGGGGCAGGTCACTGCACCACCACAGTCAGCGGGGGGGGGGAGTGGGTAGGGGACACCTCTGGCTGTGCACATGGGGCACCAGGACATCGTGGGGCCCTGGATGTCAGGTCCACATCTGGTTCCCCTTCTTGGGACGCCGAAGCCTCAGTGAAGGGCAGCGCTTGGCACTACAGCAGGGAGCGGGCATTAGGTCACCAACCTCCATTGCCTGCCAAACGTGCACGGAGGCGCAGGAGACCCGAGCAGCCGTGTCCTGTGCCAGGACTGTAAATGCTGCCTGTACTGAGCTCCGGTTGGGGCCAGAAGCTGCAGTGCTGCCCGGGCACACCTGGGCTGGGGTGCATTAATGCTCTGCGGAGCAGCCCTCTCCCCACACACGTGGCAGTCCCATGGGGGGAGGCCCAGCCACGAGCCCCACTGGCAGTGCAGGCGCCGCAAGGGCTGGGGCGCAGGGGGGCAGCAGGGCGGCACAGGGCCCCCTGACACCCTCTCTCCCCGCCACAGGAAGCTCTGGAACAGGAAGCTGCAGGACCCCGGCTCCAGGTAGGGCTCCCCAGGCGGCAGCCTTGGGGTGAAGTCCGCGGTGCCCCCGGTGACAGCAGTGTCCTGGCAGCCTGAGCAACGTGAGCGGGCAGCAGCCCTGGTGGGAGCAGCGGGTGCAGTGCCGCGGCTCGGAGCCCCACCTGTCCCGCTGCGCCGCGCGCCCGGCACTGCCCGCCTGCCCCCGCGGCGCCGTGCCCGCCGTCGTGCGCTGCGCGCCCGGCCCCGCCGCCGCGCCGCCCCGCAGGAGCCCCCCGGAGAAGGTGGGTCCCACCGCGGCCCCGTGTCCCCCCCGTGTGGCACCCCATGCACTCACGGGTGGCTCCCTGCAGCAGGGCCTGCGCGTGCGCCTGCGCGCCGGCACCCACGCCGCCGAGGGCCGCGTGGAGGTGCTGCGCCACGGGCAGTGGGGCACCGTGTGCGACAAGCAGTGGGACCTGCTGGCGGCCAGCGTGGTGTGCCGGCAGCTGGGCTACGGCTCTGCCAAGCAGGCGCTGGCGGGCGCGCGCATGGGCCAAGGTGAGGCGCGGGCACCGCAGGGACCCCCTGTTCACCGGGTGCTGCTGGAATGGAGCCCTGGCAGCCCCGGCCCTRGGGAAAAGGGGCTGCTGCCCCACGGAGCGGCGGTGACGCTGTCCCTGCCGCAGGCCTGGGGCCCATCCACATGAGCGAGGTGCRCTGCGGCGGCCACGAGCGCTCCCTGGGCGAGTGCCGCTTCCGCGAGGCCGAGCACAGCGGCTGCGGGCACGAGCACGACGCCGCCGTCCGCTGCCACGTGCCCCGCACGGACTTGCAGAGCCAGGTGAGCCCTGCACGGCTGCCAAGCCCCGTGGGCACTTGTAGGGCTGYGGGGTGGCCTTGGGCACAGAGGACACGTGGGGCAGCACAAGCCAAGGTCATGGCAGTGCTGAAGGCTGAGGTGGAGCTGATTTGGGGAGGAAAGTGGGGCTGTTCAGCCGGGTGCGCACTGGGGCCTGCCCCACACGCGGCCTCTGTCGCAGGTGCGGCTGGYGGGGGGCCGCAGCCCCGAGGAGGGYGTCGTGGAGGTGCTGGTGGCCGAGCGGGGCACGTACAAGTGGGGCGCCGTGTGCGGCGCCCAGTGGGGGCTCAACGAGGCCATGGTGGTGTGCAGGCAGCTGGGGCTGGGCTTCGCCAGCCATGCCCTCCAGGTGAGCGCGCGGTGCTGCGGGGATGGGGACGGGTGCTGGGGGACACTGAGCGCCGCTGCCCACGCAGGAGACGTGGTACTGGGCCGGCAGCGCCGACGCCGCCGAGGTGGTGATGAGCGGCGTGCGCTGCGTGGGCACCGAGCCGGCRCTGCAGCAGTGCCAGCGCCATGGCCCCGTGCACTGCCCCAGCGGCGGCGGGCGCTTCTCGGCCGGCGTCGCCTGCACCCGCCGTGAGTACCCGGGCAGGACCTAGGTCCCTCTCCCGGGACACGTGCCCAGGGACAGAGCAGGGTGCTCCCTAGGAGCACGGGGGTGCTGCACGAGCGCCCRCCCCGTCCCAGCGCGCCCTGCCCGTGCCAGACGCCCCGGACCTGGTGATGAACGCGCAGCTGGTGCAGGAGACGGCCTACCTGGAGGACCGGCCGCTGGCGCTGCTCTACTGCGCCCACGAGGAGCACTGCCTGTCCCRCTCGGCCGAGCGCATGCACTGGCCCCACGGCCACCGGCGCCTGCTCCGCTTCTCCTCGCAGATCCACAACCTGGGCACGGCCGACTTCCGACCGCGCATGGGGCGGCACGCCTGGACCTGGCACCAGTGCCACCGGTGAGCGCGGGGGCTGCTGGCACCGCCACAGTGCTGCCGCTGCAGAGCCCAGCCCGCCCAGCGTAATGAGCGCCGGCGGCCCCGCCACTGTCATTACGGCTTTATTTGGAGCCAGGGCTGTAATTTGCCGGGGCCACTAGGTGCTGCCTGTCCCCGGCCGGGCACTCACCCCGTGCAGGCGGCCAGCGCCGGCTCAGCCCTCTGTCCCCACAGGCACTTCCACAGCATCGAGGTCTTCACGCACTACGACCTGCTGACGCTCAACGGCTCCAAGGTGGCCGAGGGCCACAAGGCCAGCTTCTGCCTGGAGGACACCAACTGCCCCGAGGGTGGGTGCAAGGGGGCCAAGGCGGCTCCAGCCCCGCGGTGCAGCTTGGCAAGGCCTCGTGTCCCCTGTGTCCCCTGGCAGGGCTGCAGCGGCGCTTCGCCTGCGCCAACTTCGGTGAGCAGGGCGTGAGCGTGGGCTGCTGGGACACCTACCGGCACGACATCGACTGCCAGTGGGTCGACATCACCGACGTGCCGCCCGGCAGCTACACCTTCCAGGTACGGGGTGCCCYGCGGGCACTGCACACGGGATGCCGCAGGACACCCCATGTCACCCACTGGCCACCTGGGCCAGCTCATCCTGCACCCGGTGCCAATGCCCTGCCAGCTGCAGACTGTCTGGGTGCCCACGGCCGCTGTGTCATTGTCCCCAGGTGGTGGTGAACCCCACGCATGAGGTGGCCGAGTCGGACTTCTCCAACAACGTGATGCGGTGCCAGTGCAAGTACGACGGGCAGCGTGTGTGGATGCACGGCTGCCACACCAGTAAGCGGGGCAGGGAACGGGGGCCCATGGCAGCGGGCAGCCTGTGCGGGGCCGGGGGAGCAGTGGGTGCTGGAACGGGCAGGGCTGGGGGTGCCGCTGGCCCCGTCTACCCCTCACATGGCCGCTCTCCCAGGCGATGCCTACGGYGCCGACGTGGTCAGCGAGCTGGAGCGGCGGGAGCGCCTGGCCAACAACCTCGTGTGAGCGGCACAGCGGAGCTCCACGGGGGCTGCACGGCGCCCGCCTCGGCCTGCCACGGTCCCGGGCACCGCCGCAGCACCGCGCCACGCTCAGGGACTCGGAGCGCTTGTGTTTATGGCTCCTGCTGCCCAGGACGGCGGTTGCACTGTCCACATGGGCACGGTGCCCCCCACCTCCGGGTGCCCCCCAGGACATCTACCTCAGCGTGCTGCCCCCGGTGAAGGTGCTGCGCCGGGCGCCGCTGCCGCCGCTGCGGTGAGGGCAGCAGCCCTGCCAGGGCAGCCTGTCCCCGACCCCGCTCACCCGGCGGCTCCGCGGTGGCGGCGCCGGGCCGGCAGCCAGCCCGTGGCCACCGCGGCCGCAGCGCTGGCCATCCCCGCCCCGGCTGCTGGACAGGGCGGCTCTGCCCCCGGCAGCCCCTGCGCCCGCGGTGCCAGCAGCAAGGGCAGCCGACACAGGGCACTCGGGGCACCCAGCACAGCTAAGGGGCTTGGATCTGCCCCCCCTTTTCCTCGCTGCCCTCCAGCATCCTGCCCCCTCCCCAGCTCTARTCCCAAGGCCAAGTGCTCCACTCTGCCTACCTGCATCCCCAGCCCCATTGCCGCCCTGTCCCCTCACACAGCCAGGCCCCTAGCCCCACTGTGAGCAGCCCCACGGAGCTGGGACCGCCCGGGCTATGTCCCCACGAGCCAGCTCTGGCACATGGAGGACACACAGGGGATAGCCGCTCCGAGCGCGGGGCAAGGCGGCCCCTGGGCAGCATGCGTGGCGAGGCGCRTGCAGCTGGGACTGGGGAAGCCACGAGAGTCCAGCTCTCCCCCAACCTTGCAGGGCTCTGCCTGCTGCCGGCAGGGCCCAAGGGCTGGCAAGATGCTTTCGGCAGGAGAGCAGCATCGCTGCCTCCAGCTGGGCTCCCGACGGACGCATTCCAGCCACGGGGTGACCTGGACACCACAGCGCACGGTGGGGCTCGCAGGGGAGGCTGCATGGGCCGTGTGCGGGTATGAGGCTGGGGAAGCTCCCGGCCTCGGCCCGCTGCCCTCAGCACARGGGCCCCCGCGCAGCCTCCAGCCCTGCCCGTGTCTGCAGGCAGGGCCAGCCCGGCCCGCCTTGGGGCAAGTGCCCTCTGCGCTGGGAGGAGAGGCTTCTGCCCCCTGGCACGGAGCTGCGCAGCCCCAGGCAACACAAAATAAACRGGATTTATTAACAAAATAGAAGTACAGTGACTCTCGCTCACCAAGCCCTCSAGGACGCGTAGCCCGGTGCACACACAGCAGAGCCCCTGTGTGGCGGCTCTGCCCCAGCTGCTGCAGGCAACGCCGGGACTTTGCMCTGGGCACAGGCAGCAGCTCAGTGCCACGCTGCCCACCGGCGACACTCGCGCAGAGCAGGGCGGCCACGAGCGCCCTGCTCGGCCCCGGGACCGGCCACGCGCCGGCCCCATCCTGCCTCGCTGCAGCGACGCGTGCGCGGAGCCCGCAGGGCGCCGGCAGGACCCGCACCCAGCGCCATGGGGCAGGGTGTCCGGCCCACGGCCACCAAGGGGCTGAGCCCCCAGCAGCGCTGCCAGCCTCACTCCCGGCCTTCCCAGGCATCTTCCCGCTGCTTGTTCTCCAGGCGCTTCCTCTCTGCGGAGCCAAGAGAGCCGGGATAAAGCCCAAGTGAGCAGGATTCCCCAGAGCACGGAGCGCTCCTTGGGAGCCCCGCTGCCTCCTGCGCGCAGGAGCTCACCCCGGGCCTCCTGCAGCTTCTTGCGCTCGGCCTCCCGCTGGGCCCTCGTCTGGTTGCTGCGAACGCCCAGGGCACCGATCACCAGCCTCCGCGCCAGGGCTGCCGACGTCTCCGGGCGCTCCTTGGCAGGCTGCAGGAAGTCTGGGGAGAGCGCAGGGCGGCCTCAGCACAGGGCAGTGCCGGCAAGGGGGAGCGATCCCTGCTCCCAAGGAGATCCCAGGCATGCCAGGCAGAGCAGCAGGGGGAAATGGGGCAGCATTGGGTGCTGCCCACCCACTCACCGGCGTATGCCCTGGCCTTGGCCTTGGCCGCYCTGGTGCCCTGGGACAGCGGGCGAGTCTTCACCATGAGGTGCTTGGTGCTGAGGGCATCGCGTGCTGCATGGAGAGAGCAGGGCATGGCCGGGGGGTCCTGCCAGGGACCCGGGGTGGGTCCCAGACACGCCTCCCTTCCTCTGGCACTGCACCAGCCCCCCAAGCCCCTCCTGCACCACGTGCCCCCAGGCTGCTCCTTCGCCTACCAGCGACGGGGCTGGAGAAGATGCCCAGGGCGTGCGTATCATCCACCCACTTAATGTCGAAGCCCTTCTTCCTGCGGAGACACAGCGAGGAGCTGAGCGGCGCGGGGCGCTGCGGGGCCGGGGCCCTGCTCGCAGACTCACTGGTAGCTGCAGAAGACGCGCAGCAGGTCCTCGGTGCGGAAGTCCGGCGGGAAGTCGTAGATCTCGATGACGTGGGGCAGCTCGTCGTCGCTGAGGTCCGGCGCGGCCGCCTCGGCCCCGTAGTAGTTGAAACGTGGCTCCTGGAGGCTCTCGCGGCGCTCCGAGCCCCCCGAGAGCTGCGTGGGGGACAGGCAGTGAGGCCCCCGCGCCGGCACCGAGCCAGCAGACTGATTAATGGCGCGCGGTGGCCGGCGAGCGGTGCGGGGCCGCGCTCCGGACACCTGYGCCGCGGGTGGATTAATGGCACCGCGGACATCGGGAGTTATCGAGCGAGCCTCTCGCGCCACGCGCTCCCTTTTCCCATTAAACGGCTGTCGCCGTCGGCCGAGGCCGCAGCGGGAGCGCGCGGCTCCGTGTGCTCGGTGTGCGCTGCAGGGACGGCACGGAGCGCGGCGGGAAGGCTGGTGGGAGATGCTCCAGGTGTCCTGCCCCGCGCCGGGCTCTGCACCGCGCACCAAGCGCAGCCGCTCCGGGCCCTGGACCGCTGCGAGGGGGAAAAGCTCCCCCGAGGAGCCAGTTGCAGCCGTTAATCACCCGCGCTGCTAAAAATTTTTGCCTTGTGTGTCATTGCAAGCTGCCTGGCTCTGCTTTCCAGCTGTGGGCTCTCGTTCTGCCTCTCCACGAGGCTGAAGAGCCCTCCTCGCTCCGAGGTACCGTCGCCTGCAACGGCCCTTACTGCTGGAAATGAGGTCCCTGCTCAGTCTCCTCCCTAAAGGCTCCGCATCCCGCAGCGGGCGCTTTGCCCAGCCTTTACCTGCCGCTCCCTCTGCTTTCCAGCTCTCCCCGACCTTGCAGTGCTGCTTGGAGGAGCTGAGGGGGCCAGGCTGGTGCCGAGGCTCTCGGGGCAGCGAGGCCGCCCGGTCGCTCCCGCYGCCCCATCCCGTGCCGCTTCCCAGCGCTTGGCTCCGCCGGCTCCCCGGGCACTGCCCCGCACCCTGGCAGCAAGCGCCGCACGGTCCGGAGCGCACAGGCCATAAATCCCAGCCAGCTCGCTCAATAAAAAGCGTTCGCTCAGACAATTTTACGGGGAAGATGGATTCCCGGCAGGTGAGGGGGTGCCGGCCGGGCGGCCGCGTGCCGGCACGGGGGAGAGCTGAGTTATGGAGGCAGCGGGAGCAGCCGGCGCTGCCCGGGACCGTCTCCCTCCAGGACCATCTCCCTCCAGGATGTGCAGGGAGCGTCGCACGCTGGAGCGCCGCTCGTGCTCACAGCAATCGTGCTGCTCTCGCTGCAGCAGGGCCCGGCCGGCCCCGCGCGCGATAGCATCCAGGCGGGCGGCAGGAAATGAAGGCTGCCTGTCACGGCTCGCCGCTCGCCACAGATCTAGCCCGGCTGGAGCCCGACACAGGCGGCGGAAGCCGGCCCTTTCCCACCGCGAGCGGCGGCTCCGCTCGGAGCAGAGGCGGCGCCCGTGGGCACGGGGCTCCCCGCAGCCCCCCGMGTCCCTCGCCGCCCCCAGGAGCCCCGTGCACACCGGGCGCTCACCAAGGTGATGGAGAATCCGCCTGGCCAGCAAGGAGATTGCTCCAGTGCTTAATTASCCTCTGCGTTAAAAATGGGAGCCTTATTGCCAGCCCGAATCGGCCCGGCTTCAGCTTCCAGCCAATGGATCTCGTTATGGTTTTTTTTTTTCCCTGCTAGATTAAAGAGCCGTCTGCTATCAGAAATCTCGTCTCCATATAGAACGTCATAAATCTTGCTCTCCACCGGCTCGCCGCAGCGCATAAGGATTTGGTTATGACGAAGAACACTACTAATTTTCTTGTCCTTTTTGTTAATTAACAACAGCTCCATCTCCCCAYGACTCTGCTCCCGCCCGGAGCAGCCTTGGCTGTGCCTGCAGCTCCGGAGCCAGGGGTTGGAAAACCGGAGAGCAGCATGAGGAGCCAAGGGGACAAGAGATCGAGGGGACAACAGGCTGCCCCTCGGCAGCAGGGCTGGGGAGTCAATGCCCTCTCCTCACAGCAGCTGCCACCGGGCCCCATCCGCCGCTCGAACCAACTTCCAGCCCGGACGAGRCGTTGGTTTCAGCAATATTAGCGCTGTTTGTACTCTCGGCACATTAATGTCATGCCCAACACTACCAGTTTTACGCTGCTGATTTAAATCAGCAATAAGGGAGCACCAGGCAGGAGCGGCAGCGAGCAGCGTGGCTCTGAGCACCGGGCGCCTCGGGCGGCACACGGAACCCCTCGGCACATCCTGCTCGGCGGCTGCCGTTTATCGCTGCCGTTTAGGGCTGCGAGCGACTTTTCCTGAGCGTGCTTTGTGCACCACAAAGGGAAGAGCCGCCCCAGCTTGCACAGCCGGCACCAAGGACGGCACAAAGGGGAGGGRTTCCCCTCATGTCCCCCCAGGCCCTTAGGTGCCCCAGCCCGAGCAGGGGTCATGGGACGCTGCTCCCCCCGCGCTCCCGGTCCTGCAGGCTCCGCACGTACCTCTTGCAGCAGACGGGGGTCCAGGCAGTCGCCGTCGTCGTTGAACAGCGCATCCCAGCTCTCCTCGGCTCCCGGGCTGCCGCTGGGCTTCGGAGAGCTGCCGAGCCCGGTGCCACGGGGATCTCCGCTGCCTTCCTCTGCCTGCACCGCTGCTTCGTCCACGGCCGTGAGCGAGAGCAAGGCCAGGGAGCACAGGGGTCCGGGGCTCTGCGGAGCGGGGTCCCGGGGGGACATCCCTTCCTGCGCGCTGCTCCTCGCCGCCTCCTCGCCCGGCTCCCAAGGACTGCTCTCGGCCTYGTGCTCACAGCCTGGGGTGGCCCCGGCGCTGCCACCCGCCTGTTCGGAGGGGTCATCCTCCCCAGCRCCTGCCCCGGCATCCTGGGCACCAGCAGCGCTGTCCTCCGTGGCCGGTGACAGCCGCCCTGCACATCCCACTGGCAGCTCGCTGGCGCTGCTGGCATCCAGCCCCTGGGCGCAATCCTGCGGGAATGCCGCAGCATCACCCACACCATCTCCAGGCTCGCAGCCGGCTTCTCCAGGTGCCTCCAAGAGGGCTTCTCTGGCGGGCTCGGGCGTGCTCATCCACCTCTCTCCCTCCTCCTCGTTGCCAAACACAAGAGCACAGCCCTTGTCCAGCTCCGCCGGGAGCTCCGGCACATCAGCTCTGCTCTGCTCCTCCTGCTGTGGCCGGACGTCCTCGTCCTCATGCTTGGCACTGGCAGGGTCCGAATGYGGTGGCACGTCACCCATCCCAGTCCGATGCCCCACGGCGCAGGGTGGCCGGGCTGCTGTGGGGTCACACACAGGCTCCAGGGCCGACTCCGTGGCCCCCGGCCATGCACAGGGACCCGGCGCTGTCCTCCGCTGCGAGCAGCCGTGCTCGCCACGCGCCGGCTGGCGGGACGCTTCCTCCCGGGCAGGATGCAGGCAGCGTTCGGGCGCGCCGGGCGACGCTCCCGGCTCCGCRGTGCTGCCAGCGGCCAGCTCCTCCAGCCGCGGCTCTGCGGGAGCACCCACGTTCCCAGGGGCAGGCGCCTGGGAGCCGGCACCCGTCTGGCCCTCCGCGGTCGCTCCGCTCCGCATGGCGCCGGGGCTCCGCGTCGAGCCGCGCTCCGCCGTCCCCGCCGCGGTGCCGCCCGCCCCGGCCGCCGTCCTCTCCCGGCGCGCGCGGGGCACGTAGAGGGCCATGTCGGGCTTGCGGCGGCGGGCCCGGCTGCCCGCCGCCTCCCGCTGCATGCTGCCGCCGCCTGCCAACGGCAAGGGGAGGCGTCAGCGCCGGCCGCAGCCCGGCGGCGCCGCGGGACGCGCCGCTCCGGCGCTGCACGCACCGCTCTGGCCAGGGCAGCCCGCGCGGGCGACGAYGGCGCTGCACAAGCCCTCCCAAAACAGGGTCAGGGCACCTGCKGTGCACCCAAAGCAGGGGAATATTTAGGGATATCCACCCAAGAAAGTCCTCCCGAGTGCCAGGCAAGGGACAGAACAGCTTCCCCTGCCCCGTGTCCCTTGTCACCCCGGCGCACCACGTCCTTGGGGTCACCCACTGCCCCCAGATTTATTTTTCATCATCTTTGGCACAAGCGGGCGCTTCGCGAGCTGCCAGGCCCCGTGCCCCCATAAATATGCATCAGGCAGCRTTTATGGAGACGGATGGCGCGGGGGTCCGCGCTGCGGTTGAGGGGAAGGCAGAGTGGGGACGGGCTGGGGCCCCGTGATTAATCACTGCCCACTCTGTTTAGGGGTATTCATCACAGGCCGCTGTCAGGTAAATCACTGGAAAAACACCTCTTCAGTAATTAATGTGAAGTGACGGATGGACAGCCCCTGGGCCCATTAATCTGGAACATCAGAGCCTAGCGAGATTATGAATGTCAGGATGCATAAACTGCCGGCGGATCAATAAGGCCAGGAATCCGTCCAAGGCTCTCATTTCCGAGGCACCTCCGGTACATTAGGCTCCTGTGCCCTCGCCTCAAACCCAACTCGGTGCAGCCTGGGGGGCCGGCAGAGGTGCGAGTGCTGCCCGGGGCTCCYGCATTCCCAGCGGGAAGGCCAAAGCTGGGGCTGCGCCTGCGGCCAGAGCGCGGTGCCCTCCGGATGCCGCTCCGTAAACCCCACCGCAGGCTCCCGAGGGAGGCGCGCGCGGCGCGGGGCTCTTGGCGAGGCCCTGCGTGACGGACAGGCCTCGCAGCGCCGCTCTCGACACCGCCGGCAAGCCCAGCCCGGMGCGATGGACACAGCGGCCGGCAGGGAAACGCCGGCAGCCGGAGCCGGGCTGGCACCCGGAGCCCGTGCCGGCACCGGGACCCTGTGCCGGCACCCAGACCCTGYGCCTCGCGGTGCTGCGCACGCTGCGGAGCTCCCGCGGCGCCTGCGCACACGTACACGGTGCATGTTATTTTTTTCTCTCTTTGATACACTAATTTCRCTGGCAGAACGTTCCCCTTTATCTTTATCGACCCAGAGGAAGGAACGCATCCTACAAACCGCCCGAGAGCTGCACCGGTCATTTTTCAGCACCGAGGCGTTATACATTTTCTCGGCTTGCAGCAGCCCAGCCTGGCCGGGCGCCGGGAAGGAGGGAGAGCCCTGGGACATGGGCATTCCGGCCGCTGTCCCGCACCGAGCGCGCCAGGTTCATTTAGCCACACGTCCCACACRAGGCCGTGCCCGACAGGAGCCCTTGGGCAGAGGGCAGCACCCCGGCCCCAGCACCTGGCCTGGCCGGGTCCATGGGCACCCCAGTTAGCGCAGCCCAGGGCTCTCTGCATGGGGCATGGACTAAAGGAGCTGCTGGAGAGCATGGCACGAGCGCCCCGCAAAGACATCCCAGTCAAACCCCACTCACAGCCTATAGCTTTGAGGCCAGACTCCATGAAAGTTGTGTTTTTCAGCTATAAACCCTGGGAAAAAGCTTTCTCCACTGCTTGCCCTGCTCTCCAAGCAGGCACGATGCTTCCACGAAACCTCTTCCAGGGAAATTCTCCCTGGCACACAAGTSCGGAAGGCAAACGCCACAAGCAGCCTAGGCCTGGAGGAGCGCCCGGAGCAGCACCACTGCAGCCACCCATGCCCGTGTCTGTGTCTGTGCCCGTGCCCTTCCTGCAAAGGGCACCGAGTGCCCCGCTGATCCCCACGGCATGATCCCCAATCCCTCCGGTTCTGCTCCCCGGGGCTGCCAAGAGCTACCTCCCCACCGGGACACTCCAGCTGTGCAGCCCRGCAGCACCACGCCGGGGGAGCAGCCCAGCTCCGCGCTCGTCCCAAGTCACCTCCATGCAGAGGAGCCTTCACGCGGGGGATTTATGGGCTCCTCGAGAGCTCCGCGCTCACCTTGCCTCACCCTCCAGAGCAGATGGTGCCGCATTCCCCGCCGGGGAAGAGGCGCTTGCCGCAGCCCAGGCTTGGGCACCGCACGGCTCCGGCAAAGGGGCAGTCAGCCCCGGCACGCACGGAGCCCCATGGCAGGGCTGTGCCAGCCTACAGCCGCACGCACAGCGCTGCTTTCTGCTCACTTGGTCCTCCTCGGGGCTGCTTTCTGCTCACTTGGTCCTCCTCGGGCCACGCGGCTCCTGCCCCCAGCCCATTACACACTCCAGCGGGTGCCGCGGCCACGCGCTGGCACCGACCCATTTCACGCTCCGGGGCCCGGCGCAGCTCTCATTCACACTAYGCTGGGCTCCTCCAAACTTCTGGACTGACTTCTCGCTCGCCCCACGGCGCCCAAAGCCAGGCTGGGCCGCGACAGCCCCGCGAGGGGCTCTCCAAGGGCAGAGGGGCAGCGGGAGCTGCTCCACGCGCCCCGTGCCCGGCACACGGAGCCTGGCAAGAGGCTCCCACGTGCAGAGGTGTTTGCATTGCAGCTCACATGTTTGGCRTGTGCTAAGCAGCCCACACGGAGGGCCCGGGCAGGGCAAGAAGCAGAGCAGTCCTGCAGCCAGGAGAAGACGTTTACGGGCACAATTACCCCTGGGCCTCTGGCTGCGGAGGGCAGGGTGGCTCAGCTGGCCATGGATGCAGGGAGGAGGCTTCGCTCCTGCTGCTTCCCACCTTGCTCCTCCTGTGGAAAGCACTTGTGCTCCCCAGGAAAACAGTGCTGACAAGATCAGGCCAGAACGCTCTTCCTTCCCCAAAACAAACAGTTTTAGCCCATTCTAGAGCTGCCCACACGTCCATCAAGCAGGGTTTTACCAGAGCTGGCTCTGCAGGGGAAGGGGATATAAAACCTATTAGCGCACTGCAAAGCTCCTAGCCGATTTCCTCCTTTTTCTGCATCTTACAGCCCATTTCCTCCTCTCTCTGCATCCGCGCCAGACAGGTGAGCACATTTACGGCTCCGCTCCAAAGCCGGCGACGCCTGAACTCGCAGCGGGGGCTTTATCGACCTTCCCCGGCACGAGACACGGAGCCACCGGCCCGGGCGGCCACAGCCCGCGGGCACACGCGGCACTGGCCGGGCTCCCGCTCGGATGCCAGGCTGCCAGTTCCTGGAAGGGCCCCCGTGCCACCCCGTGCCCTCCCAGCAGGCTGCCTCGCTTCCTGGCAGCCAGCTGTATTTTTAGCCTCCGAGGTTTCTGATTCCACCCGATCCATACTCGCGTCGCTAACCTTAAAGCCTCGAGGGCAGGGAGGCAGCGGGCACGGCCGGGAAGCGGCCCCGCGGCACCGCACACGAGCGGCCCGCGCGCAAGGTCGCTCTTTATAGCCCGCCGCAGATGGGGCGCGCGTGCCGCAAGCAGCGCCGCTCGTAAAAACGGCACCCGCGAGGAGACTCTAAACAGCCCCTGTTACGAGCCCGCTGCCGAGGAAGAGGACGGGCCGGAGGAAGCACACACCGTCCGTAYCCAGTGCCGGCTGCTGTGGCGGAGGCGACGGCGGCAGCCGCTGTCACGCGGGAAAATCGCTGGGAAAAGATAGAGAGGGAAAGGGAGAGATCTCAATCACGCCTTTCACTTGTGATGCTCCTAGGAGATACCTGCAACAAGAGAAAGGGAACGTTTCAGACAGGAGCGTGATGTGTGAGTCGATACCGTCCCTCGGCAGGGAAGAGGAGGACAGGAGGAGGCGGAAGGGGTTAATGTGCCCAGGGGGGACCAAGGACAGCGCAAACACACCAGGGCAGCATCAGCACAGGAGTGAAATGGTCTATTAATAAACCAGGAGGGAGAGAAAATTAATGACGAGTCAAAAATAAAGACTCAAAGGGGGCAAAATTACTGTTTTTAACCAGAAGAAAAAGCGCAGGTGAGGCAGAGGCCTCACAAAACTGCAGCTGCAGGGAAGCAAAAGCAGCATCCGCGCACAGCCCGAGGCAGCTGGTCCGCGCGACCCGCGAGCCCAGGGGACGAGCTCCGGAGCGCGGCTCCGGCCACGGGCACAGCGGAGGGAAGGAGGCACCAGCAGAGCGATACAAGTGGTGCCAGGTGCCCAATAAATCCTCCTGCCGTGCCCAGCGGAGCCGGCAAACACCCGGCTCAAGGGACGGGGCCATGGGTTCACTCTGCCCGGATCTGTGGGCAAGGCTCGCGGGGAGTCAAGCCAGGGGAACGCTCGGGTGCCCATCTCTACCATCCCACCAAGCTTTCCCAAATAACGGATGAAATCCACAGGCGCCACTGGAGGGAGAGGCACTGCAAACAAAGCGGGGTTCAGCCTGGAAAAGGGAAGCTCAYGAAGCTGGGGAAAACAACCCGGAGCGGGCGGCGGGCAGCAGGAGGGCAAGGCGAGCGGCTCCCGTGGGGCGCGGAGCGGGAGGGCGAGGGGGCCGCGCGGCCCGCGATGCCCCACGCAGCAGCGTGCCCAGGGCACTGTGTGAGCCCGGCCTGGCCGCTGCCACGGCCSGCACGTCACAGGGCGTCCAGCAGGAGTTAGGAGACCACAGTGTGCTGGAAACGGGTGCTCCAGGGCCACGTGCCACGCRGCGGCACAGGGACACTGGGGCGGCGTGGGGCAGCGACTGTGCGGGACACGGCATGTGCCCCCCAGGACGTGGGGCAGGGCACACGTGCAGGGCCTGGGCTACCGGCAGGCACCGCAGGGCAAGCGACACAGCAACCCGTGTCCTGTGCTAAGGGACAAGGGACACGGCCTGCTCCTGGGCTATGGGCACGGACAGAGCCTGTGCCGCAGGGCACGGAGCAGGGGACACGGCATGTGTCCCAGGACTACAGGGCAGGGGACACAACTGCACCCGGGCTGTGGGGCAAGGGACATGGCCCGTGTGTGGGTTATGGGGCAGGGGACACAACCTGCACCCGGGCTATGGGGCAGAGGACACAGCCCGGACCCGGACTACGGGCCGGGCACGGCCACGGGCCGGGCGGGCCCCAGCGGCTGCTCCGCCGTCCCGGGGCCCGGGGGCCGCGGGGCCCAC
>NW_020455976.1:798572-816268 GCF_003342845.1 Nothoprocta perdicaria
CACGGCCGGGCCCACGGCCGGGCCCACGGCCGGGCCCGCCGTGCTCCCGGGGATCCTGTCCCGCCCCCCGGCACGGGAGCCGCCGCTCGGGAGCGGGGACGCGGCCGCGCTCGTGGCTAATCGATGGCCGCAGATCCCCATCGCCTTCATTATTATTATTTTCTTATGCATGCGCGTGCGGGAGATTTATCGCCGGCTTCAGAGGCAAAATCAATTATTCATGTTATAAATTAGAAAATGATTTATGTTTGCGGGAGGCCGAGCAGCGTGGAGCCCCTGGCCACGTGGGAGCTGGGGTTGGCGGGGAATGGCACCAGGTCCCCCYGCCAGCGCTTCCCGGCCTCTCCATCCCCGCCCCGCATCCTGGGCTTCTCCCTGCGGCTCCAGCTGCCTCTCGGACACATTGGGGTGCCCCCAGCGCCCTCCTGCCCTGCTGAGCCCTGATGCACCCCAGGATGCCGCAGCTGCCCGCCGTGGGGGGCTGTGGGGCTGGTGGCCGTGGGGCTGATGGCTATGGGGCTGGTGGCCATGGGGCAGGCAGCACCACAGCCCGGAGCCAGCCCAGCTTCCCGTCCAGCCTCCCTGGCGCCGGGGAAAGCCCCGGGATGCTGCTGCTCCAGCCAGCTCCATGGCACCAGCGCGGGGTCTGAGGTGGGGAGATGGGTGGCCGGGCACCGTGACGCCCCCCAGGCCGAGGAACCGGCACCGACCCGGCTCCTGCGGCCCCGCCGTGGCTTCGGGGGCAGCCTTGGACCTGGTGCCGCGGTCAGGGCGCTCGCCGGGCGGCCGGCGGTTCCAGCCGTGCTGCTGGGAGGCGGCCGTGCCTCCCGCGGGACGGCGCAGGCCGGCAGCRCTGCCTGCCGCTCCTTGTCTGCTCRTCGGCGCTGCGTCAGCCGGGGACGCGCGGGCTGAAACACRCAGAGAAAGGAGCTGTCGGCAGCCTCTGCTCCGGGCCCAGCGGCCGAAAACCCACACGGGGCCTCCGCTGCGCTGCCCCCAGCCCTGGGACATGGAGAGGTGCCCACAGGGCTATCTCAGTGCTGCCTCCATCCCTGCCTGCAGCCCGCTGTGAGCCCTGCCCCGCTGCCCCTGCGCCCTCATCCCCTCCGTCCCAGCTGAGCACGCGCTGCTCAACACACACATGGGGGACAGGGGTAAACGGGGCCGCCTGTCAGCAGCCGCGTGCCGGAGCAGCCCCACGGCTCTGTCCCCACTGCAAGGAGAGGCGCGCGGCCCAGCGCTGGGGCGGATTAGATCTGCTTTGCATTCCCGCTCCAAACACCTGGGGACTTGGCGGCTCGTGACAGCGCTGGATAATGCGAAGGAGCAGCCGGGGCCGGCGGYGCGGGCGGCTCCGGCAATGCTGGTGCCTGACTGCAGGGAGGCACTGACTTGCCCTGCTCCACGCCGCGTGCCACAGTGCCAGGCATCGGCACTGCCACGGCACGGAGCTAGTGCCTGGCTCCGGGCGTCCTCTGGGACACGGGGGAAGCGGCGTCACCGGGGGCTGTAGCCTGTTTGCGCCAGCCCCGTGGCACTGTGTGGCGGCTGCTCCGGCGCTCGGCCCTGCACGGGCGCCGCGGCTCGGCCGGCACTGCCGCCAGTTGGGATGTGCAGCCGGGCAGGGATGCGGGGCCGGGTTCCTCCCTGGCAGCCAGCGCGTGGGGAGGCTGCAACAGGAGGCAACGGGAGGCTGCCGCTGGCAGCGSCGCGCGCCAGCGCTGCCCTGGCAGGGAGAGAATGGGCTGCTCTCAATAGGCGCTGATTGGAGCCGACTCATCAGCGGCATCCGCTTGGCACTGAGGAACCTTTCTGGAGTCCTGGCAGAGCAGAGGCAGCCACGCGGGGCTGGCCGGGCCTTCCCCGCCTCCCGGCAGCTGCGCAGCTCTTCCGGAGCAGCCGCGGCTCCCGACTCCTCCGCTCCCCTGGCCCAGGTGTCTGTTGGCAGCGCCGCTGGGTGCCACCCTGGTGTCCCCTCGCCAGGGACATCCCTGCCCTGGCTGTTCCCTGGCAGAGCTGCATCCACCCTCCCAGCATGGGTCAACCCCAGTGCTGGTGCCRGAGCATCTCCTGTCTCCCTGCGTCACGGCCCAGCAGGGATGAATCCAGCTGGTCCCTTGGGGCCGTGTCCTGTTGTCACTCCTCCACTGCCCAGTTCCTGGTGGAGAGAGAGAGCGGGGACAGCAGGAGGATCCGGTTACAGGCAGCGCGGGGCAGCGGGATAGCAGAGAGAACAGCAATGCAGCAAAAAGGGCTTTTAGCGATAATTAATAATTAACATTTCTAATGATGTCCCGGCGACAGGAAGAGTCCAAGCGGGGTCCGGGTGCACTGAGCACAGTGACAGGGATGGCTGAGGGCCGCTCTGGGACCGTGCACGGAACGGCTGCRCCAGCTGAGAGGCTGGCAGGAGGCACAGGGCTGGCAGGAGGCACCGCKGGGCCCAGGGGACCGTGTGTCCCCCGGGTCACCGCCAGCCTGGGCACGTCGGTGCGTGCGGGCAGCCGTGGGCGGCGCGGGCTGAGCCCCGCATGCAGCAGCGGCGCTGGCCGCACGTGCAGCAGGAGGCCGGGCGCCGCGGGACCGGCCCCGAGGGGACGGAGCGTGCGGGAGCCGCTGAGCGCACTGCCAGCAGCCRGCACTCGCTGTAAATACATCAGCAGGGCGAACGCCAGGGAGGAGAAGAGCAATTTCAGCTAAAAGACAACGTTAGCGCAGGAGTGACGGGGGATAAATTATCCGTGAATACGTTTAGTGTGGAAAGGAGACCCCCTGAGCAGGCAGGTGCTGGCACAGCCGCTCTGGAGCCTGGTGGTGCCAGGCCTGTGGCAGGACAGTCCTGGCACTCACAGTGGTCACGGGCACAGCCGTGGCCTCCAGGTGCAGCATGCAGCAGGGTGCACCCCTGCAGCGCGGGTGCAGCACACAGGCCACGGGCACACGGAGGYGGCAGCGCCCACCCCTGCTCCGGTGCTCACAGTGCCGGGTGCGCAGGGTGCCCCCCAGCAGGGTCAGGCTCTGCACGCCCAGTGCCAAGGCAGAGGAGAGCGCCGCGTGCGCCCTCCTGCTCCCTTCCCCCCGCGCCGCGGCCGCCTCTGCTCTGCTCGGCTCGGCTCTGCTCGCGCTGTGCTCATTTCCTGTGCATTGTCCCCACCGCCACCGCCGCTGCCGCCACGTCCCAGCGCCCGGCCTGCCGCCTCGCTGCAGCGCTCCGTGTGCTCGGGGCATCACTGCTCCCTGCTGCCGCAGCTGCCTGGGGAGCCCTGCGCCCACCACGCACCCAGCACGGGGGTGAGCACAGGCTCGCGGTGCCAAGGGCTGCGCTGGGCCAGCACAGGGCACAGGGACCGGCGCATCCCCATGGAGGGGCTGCCTGGCTGCTCCTGCCTGCCCAGGGCAGTGCCCCGGTCTGCCATCCCCCTCAGGCCAGGTGGCAGCGCCCGGCAAACCCAAGTGCTGGGACAGAAAACAAAGCCCTGTGGGGCTCCTACCTGGGCGCCCCGTGCAAGGGGCAGCACTGCACACACGTCCGTGTGCACCCGCAGAGTTGCRTGTGCCTGCATGCCCGCCGTGGCGTGCCCGGCCGTGCCCAGCACGGTKCATGCATGCGTGCAGCTGCACGGGGAGCTGCCTGTGCCACGTGTGCGGGGCAGCTGCAGGCAGGCAGTGCCGGCACCCGGAGGAGCCGGCGCTCGGGGCCAGGGCCACGGCAGCGCGCAGGTTTGCGGGCCCCGGGGAGCCCAGCGCCGCTCGTCGTCTTGGCAGGCTGCAGCTGGCTTCCTGCCCGTGTTTGTGCTCCACACCTACCGGTGGCAGGGAGGGCACTGGGAGCCAGGCTGCTGTTTGTGCTAGTAATTACCGAGGCGGTTCCTCGCGCCGGGGTGAGACACCCCGCTGCGATGCTGATGCCTCCGTGGGCCCTGCGTGCACACAAGCACCGGCTGCAGGCGGCACGGCCAAGGGACACGGCGCGTCCCGTGCAGGGCTGCTCCCACGGAGCCACGGCAGCACAAGGACACGCGAGCGCCCGCTGCCCGTGTGCAGGCTGACAGGCTGTCCTGGATCCCGCGGGCGGGCGGCCGTGCGCACGGCGGGATGCAGCGGGGAGGGCAGTGTGTGGGCTGAGCTCCGTCTCGCTGCTTGTCCCCCGGCTGCAAGGTCTGGGGTAAGGAGAGGAGCCCTTCTCGCAGCATGGAGGGCCTTTCCCAGCAGGTCCTGCTTTGTGCAGGGCGGCAGTGCCGGGCCGCAGGCGCTGCCCACTGTGCTGGCGAGGGACGCGCTGCTCCTCGCTACGCGCCGGCCTCCCTCCTTCTTGCCCTGCTCCACGCTCGCCGGCCTCTGCATCCACGCAGCTCGCACCGCGGCGCTGCCCAAGGCCGCCGCTCGCTCTGGGGAGCAGCGATCGCAGCCAGCTGGGCCTCACCAGCCGCGGCATCGACTCTCTGGAGACCCCCTGACTCGGTGCCCTGGCGGGTTCCAAGCTGCATCCCAGCTCCCCAGGGCCGGGCGGGTGCCGGGGGGGCAGCTCCAGCTCTGCAGGCCGGAGTCAATCCCGCAGCGCCCCAGACAGGCCCCGCTGCCTCCTGAAGGTTACAAGCCGCGCTCTTGAAATATGCCTCGGCAGGTTCCCCCCGTAATATTTTGGCTCTGTATCGATCTCCGCTGCCTGGCCCTGCTTCCACTGCAATTTCGGGCAGTAAATCAGCGCGGCGCGGCCCCACCTCCCCGCTCCCCATTGGCGGCGCGGCCCCCCGGCCCCCGCTCATTGGCCTGCAGCCGGGCGCCCAGCTTTACATAAAGCCCCGCTCGCTAGGCTGGACTTGTGCAAAGCCGGGGAGAACCGGAGCGGGGACGGGCGCTCGGCGGCGCCCGGCCAAGCGAGCGGCTGCGGGATGCGCGCCCGCCGGCGCGGGGGCACCGGGCACCCCCCCTGGCCCGTGAGTAGGGAACCGAGCGGCCTCCCTTCTTCCCTCCCTCGGCCTCCCTTCTTCCCTCCCTCCTTCCCTGCTTTCCTCCTTCCCTCGCTTGGTGCTGCCGGCTCCCACCGGCACCGCCAACTTTGCCGGACACTTTTGGGTGGCGCGGGAACTCGGGAGGCATGTGAGGGACATGGGACAAGGGCAGCCATGGGGAAGAGGATACAGGCGCTGGATGGGGCACAGCGGGCTCGGGACGATGGAGCAGCGGTTTCGGGAGCACCGGGGCGATGCAGGGAGCAGAGGGATGGGGAGGGAGGGGGTGATTTCTGCCTCTGGGGCAGCTGTGCTGGGTGTTTCTAAGTGCCGGGGCAGCTGGAGAGGGGCTCCCGCTGTGCCCCRCTGTGCCGGCCCGTGGAGGGCAGCAGCCGGACCCCAAGGAGCCGCGTCCCTGCGGGCTGCGCTCGCAGGCTGAGGTGCCTGCTCGTCTCCACACTGCATTAGCAGCTGCTGGCTGAGCCCCAGGCGCAGGGCCAGCTCCAAGGAGCCCTGTGCGGCTCCAGCCGGGCACCGGGGCAGCCACGGGCCCATCGCTGGCAGCGGCCAGGGGCGACCGCCCCGTGTGGGGCAGCAGACACGGGCTGCCGGGGGTCACGGTGCCAGGGTGCAGCCGGGGCAGGCGCGTCCCTGCGGCTCTGGTGCTGCTGCAGCMTCCAGGACAGGTTGGGCCCATGGCACTGCTGCACCCACGGCTGTGGCAGAGGGGCAGGMGGTGACCCTGGCTGCACTCGGTGCAAGAAGCGATGCCGTGGGGCACACGGTGTGGCGGTGCGCRGGACGTGCGATGGCAGGGGTGGCCATGGCCCAGGACGGGCTGCTGCAGCGGTGCAGGGCRGCACGTTGGGGAGCACGGCCCTGTCCTGGCATGTGGGGCAGCCACGATGCCCCCGACCATAGGGCCGTGAAGACCTGCAGGCCCTGGGTGGCAGGGAGGCGCATGCTGGTGCTCGAGGCTGCACCAGCCGCRGGGTCGGTGGGGTCTGGGCTCCGAGCGGCTCGTGCACGGAGAGGGCAGCGAGGGCCCTGGCCGCCCATCCCCAGGCATCCCTGCTGGGCACCGGTGCCCGGTGTGGCRCGGGGAGCCGGGCAGGGCTCGGTGCTGAGCAGCTCGGTGCTGAGCGGGCTCCGCGTGGCCCCACGGGTCCTGCGGCAGCCCCAGTGGCCAGGCTGGTGGCAGTGGGACGGGACGATCCGCGCTGTGCCGGCTGCGCTCCCAGCGTGACSGCGGCCCCAGGGGTGACCTTGTCACACGGTGCCGCACCAGGGGCCAGACCTTGTCACCAGGGGCCCCATGGCCTCGAGCCTCAGGTGGGGTCTCCTCACGGCTCCTCGGTGTTGTCTATCAGCAGCAGCTGGGAGAGCCGTGGGGCCTTTCCCATCCCCAACAAGAAAACCTGGGCTTCCCTCCTCCTTTCCCAAAATGGCCTGGCTCCGGGCCCCACAGACCCCGTCCATGGCACCAAGCACCGGATCCGCAAGGAAAGGCCTTTTGTCTCCAATCAGGAACATTGTTTCCTCCTGGAAAGGCTCCATCCAGCTTGGAGGATTTCAGCTGCAGCTGGATGGGGCGGGGGGGYACCTGGGGAAGGGGCCAACATGCAGAGAGCCGGGACAGGGGAAACCAGGCAGGGAGAGCCCAACTGCCCRCCTGGGTACAAGGGGACACCGAGGGGAGCGTGTGACACTGCAGAGCAGGCAGAGCCGCCGTTCAGCGCTCCCACGGGCACCTGCTCCCTGTGCCCGTCCCTCCGTGCATGGACAGCTCCTTCCCGGCTTCTCTTCACCCAGCCTGGTGTGGTGCCGCAGGGCAGGGGACAGCGACAGCCCTGGCCGAGGCGCCTCCATTGTGCTCGGATGTCCACGGTCTGTGTTGGCCTCCCCGGTGCTTCCCAGTGAAGCCCTGTGCCCACCATGCCTGTCTCTGGAAGGGCATCTCTGCCAGGGAAAGTGCCAGCGGGAATGTCCCCCACCCGGCATCCTYGCTGCTCCGCACCAGGGCTGCTGGACACGGAGCGGCTCCCGCTGCTCCCTTGGCTCCCCGGCTGGTCCCGGGCACGGGCTGGCACGGGGGAGTCTACAACCCTGCTGGGGCTATTCCCGCATCAGGGCGGCACGGCCAGGAGCACCCAGGGAGCGGTGTTCCCAGCCCAGGCAGCAGGGTCCCTGCCCCGGCCCAGGGACACAGGAGCAGGGCCTGATGTTTTTGCCCCGCCTGGAGCCCGGCGCAGCGGTTGGAGCCCACGGAGAGGYAGGGCTCAGCGCTGGGCTCTGCTGTTCACAGGGCACTGCCTGGTGTGTGGCGAGGGCGGCTGTTCCGGATGCCACCTCACTCGTCACCCGCACTAGAGCCAGGTCAGAGCCAGCTCCAAGGGCTCCGCAGCCCTGCCAGCAGTGCTGGCAGGCTCCATCCTCCGCAGTCCAGGTTAATTGAGCCTCTCCTSCCAGTGTCCTGTTCCTCCGAACATCTCCTTCCCTTCCCCTCGCTTCCCTTCCCTGGCTGCATCTGCGCACGGGCACCTTCCTGCCCAGCCTGGCAGGAGCCCGGGGAGGAGCAGCGGGAGCAGGGCAGGGAGAGCCAGGCACATCCATGTCCCCTGGCAGCACATCCTCCCCGCGGCCTTTCCCAGCTCCAGAGGATCTGACCAGGGGATGGGGCAGGCAGCTACCAGGCTCCTCCGGCCCTGCCAAGAGCAGGGGCAGTGGTTACCGCTCCAGCATGCCAGCACCGGGACTGCTCCGCATGCCACACAGCAGAGCGAGCTGCATCAGCTTCCCTGCCACCCACTGGGTTTACGGTGAGGGGCAGCTCAGTCCTGGCTCCAGCCCGATCCCGGCCCTGTTCGCAGACATCCTGCTGCCCCGAGCTGCTCCTCGCCTGGGGAATAGACCTGTACCCACTGCTGGGCCCGCTGGGAAGATCCATGCACACGAGTGCCCGGGGCTGCAGCAGTGCCAAAATATTTGGGGCTGCAGGAACAAGGGCTGAGGAGCTGGCCGGTGGCACCGACAGGGATGGGTGATAGGGGCAGAGAGACCCCTTTGCATGTGCAAGGGCAGTGAGGGCAACCAGGCACCTTGGCACAGAGGAGCAAGGAGCTGTGCCCGGCCCCGAGGTCCCACATGCCCATGGAGCTGGAGCCGGTGCCGGAGCGGCTCCTCAGAGCCGAGCGAATGGCTCTCCCGCAGGTGCCCAGGATGCTGGCGCTGTGCCTGGCCGCCCTGGCCTGCCTCGCCGAGGGCTCCCAGCGCGGCGAGCCCATGTTCGCCGCCGTCACCCAGCGCCTGCTGCCACCCGACTACGACAGCAACCCCACGCAGCTCAACTACGGCGTGGCCGTCACCGACCTCGATGCCGACGGCCACTTTGAGATYGTGGTGGCCGGGTGAGTGAGGTGGCGGTGGACAGGACAGCAGAGCTTTCCTCCTTCCCCCACAGAGCTCCGTGTTTGCTCCATGTTTGAGCGGGTGGCTGCGGCACTGCCCGCTGCCCGGCTCTGCTTGTTGGGATCCCCACAACTCTATCCCCTTACYGTCCCCGCTGCCTGCCGACGGTGTTGCTGGGGTCATTGCCGGGCTGGAATGCGCACAGAGCCAGTGCCAGCTCCCCTGTCCCGGGCCTGCCGACCCGGTGGCGCAGGCGGTGGCAGCTGCCCCGCGGCCGGGCCGCCCCGCAGTGCRGAGCAGCGTGTCCCCAAGGCGGCTCGGCTCCGCTGACAGCACTCAGCGCTCTCCTGAGATTCGGTTAATTGGCTGGAGGTTTTTTATAGCCCTTTATCGGTGTGATGGCTCGGAAGGGCTGCCAGCAGCCGGCGAGGCGGGGAGCGCGCGCGCCCGCCGCCCCAGYGCTCCCCGCCTGGACGCGGAGCAGCTGCTGCCCCGCTGCTCCGCTCCCTGTCGGCGACGGCAGGGTGGGCGCCGGGCTCCGCATGGACCCGCACGTGCGTTTGCACCCTGTGCAGGGTGCATGCCAGCCAAGCAGCACCTGAATCCAAACGGGGGGTCACAGCGCAGGGTCCGGCACCCTGGGYGCAGGGTCCAGCATAGGAGAGAGCAACTCTGGGTGGGCTGAACCGAGCAGGGCTTGCAGCCAGCAGCGGTCTGGCACGCAGCAGCCGTGCCCGTTGTGTAACTTGTTTGTTGGCACGCAAGGCGGGAGCGCTGTGGGGTGGGAGCGCCATGGGGCCGGCACGTGGAGGGTTTGGCTCCACAGCCTGCCCAGGCAGCAGCACCGGGGYGGCTGCCGCTGCTCACACCACTGCCCTGCAGCTACAACGGCCCCAACCTGGTGCTCAAGTACGACCGGGCACTGGGGCGGCTGGTGAACCTGGCGCAGGATGAGCGCGGCTCCCCTTACTACGCGCTGCGGGACCGCCAGGGCAACGCCATCGGCGTGGCCGCCTGCGACATCGACGGCGACGGCCGCGAGGAGATCTACTTCCTCAACACCAACAACGCCTTCTCCGGTGAGCCCCGCGCACAGCCGCCCGCGGCCTTGGGCGCGTGAGCGATGCGCGCCGGCCGCACTTAATTTCCCACTCGAGTGGCTCCATTGATTGATGGCAGTGCGGGGGGGACGCCGAGCCCGGCCGGCCGCTGAGTCAGCGCTTCCTGTGCCCTCTCGGCCGTGGGGCCGGGGCACCTGCGAGCACCGGCCTCCCCACGGCTGCCGAGGACAGAGCGGGGCCTGAGCCCATCCCGCCGGCGGTGCCGGTGCAGCGGCCGCTGCTACTGTGCMGAGGATGAGGATGGGCAGCCCTGCCGGGTCACTCTGCCCCGCTTCCACCTTCCCACCAGCTTCCCCTGTCCAGCCGTTTCCCAGTGCATCCCCCCAGCACAAGGTTGAGCATTCCCGGGGCTCCCCCAGGCCACGCAGAGCATCCCGGCCCCTCTCCGCCATTCCTGCGGCCCAGCCTGCGCGCGGCGGATCCGTCTCGCTGACACTCCTAATTACCGGGGCTGGCGGAGGCTGCCGGCGCACCCGTCCCTAAATCAGCCGCTGCCACCGGCGCTGTCACGGGCAGCGTGGCTGGCCGCCGGCGCCTGGCACCGCATCGATTTTGCCATCCCCGGGATGATGTATGGGGCTCTGCCCCGCCAGGGCACATTTCACCTTAATGAGCTGATTCTTCTGCCCGTCTCCTGCCAGCCCTCGCAGGTCACAGGGGCTCCTAGAGAGATGCCCAGGGATGGAGCAGGGTTTGGGGAACTGTGCATGGCAGGGAAGCACCATGTCCCCATGCTCCCTTCTCCATGAGGCTCCCTGGTGTTGATCCCCGCTCGGAGCAGGCTGAGTGCCAGCATCCCTGGGGGGACCCAGGTGTCCCCGTCCCCCCCCAGCGACCCCCGCTTCCCCTAGGCATGGCCACCTACACGGACAAGCTCTTCAAGCTGCGCAACGGGCGCTGGGAGGACCTGCTGAGCGACGAGGTGAACCGGGACGTGGCCAGCCGCTTCGCCGGGCGCTCGGTGGCCTGCGTGGACAGGACGGTGAGCAGCGGGCACTGCCGCCCGTCCCCCCGCCAGGGCTGACAGGGCTCCCGGCCCCCCCGGGCCCCGGCCGTCAAGCCTCCAGGCGCCCGTCCACGCGGTTGCCGCTGGCTGATAAACGCGCCTGTCGGGGTGATTTATGTTGCTGTCACCTGCTCTTTCTTCTTCCTCCTCCTCCAGCAGTTTGTTTCCCAACGATTATCACTAAATCAGGGACCAGCTGCTGCAGAGGATGGCGGGGGGYGGTGGGCACCGGCGGGGGGGACCCGGCGTGCCGAGGGAGCAGGGTGCACCGCTCATCTGCAGGGACAGGGACCAGCAAGGGGTGATGGGGCTGGTTCCCCGGGTGCATTTGGTGGTGGTGGTGCTGCCCAGCCTGGCCTCGCTGCTGTGGGGCACCGAGTGCCAAGGACCGGGCGTCCCGCGCACGCGGAGCCCATGGAGCGGCTCCCTGCCCGCGGGCCTGAGGAGGTGGCGCTGGCCCGCAGGGCTCGGGCCGCTACGCCATCTACATCGCCAACTACGCCAGCGGCAACGTGGGGCCCCACGCGCTGCTCGAGATGGACCCGGCCGCCAGCGACCCGGCGCGCGGCCTCGTGGTGCTGCGGGACGTGGCCGCCGCCGCCGGCGTCAACAAGTACACAGGTGCCCGCAGCATCAGGCCATACCGGGGCATACCGGGGCATACCGGGCCGTACTGGGCCGTGCTGTGGCTGCGGGCAYGGCGGTGCTGCACGGCTGCTGCCTGCCGCACTGCCGCACTGCCCCATCTAGCGGCAGCGCGGGGCCCACGGGCGCCCACGCTGGGTCCCACGGCACTCACATGCACAGGGAGATTGGAGCGGGCGAGGGCAGAGCGGCTGCGGGGCACCCCTGGGTGAGGAGGGGGGCACCMCTGGGTGAGGAGGGGGGCACCCCTGGGTGAGGAGGGGGCGCCTGGAGGGATGTTCGGGGCGGGATACAAGGAGGGGGATGCATGTCCATGGGGTGCTGGGACCTGGTGGCGGGGGGACTCGGGGTCCCCATGGGGTCCCTGCGGGCACCCTCCTCACCACCGGGCCGGCYGTCCCCAGGTGGCCGCGGGGTGGCCGTGGGCCCCATCCTGAGCGAGAGCGCCTCCGACATATTCTGTGGCAACGAGAACAGCCCCAACTTCCTCTTCCACAGCCGGGGCGACGGCACCTACCGGGACGTGGCGGCTGCCGTGGGTGAGCCGGGCAGGGGCGCGAGGAGCCAGAGGGAGGGCGCTGGCAACYGGTGGCTGCGGGGGCTTGGCGGGAYGTGGCCRGGCATCYGTRCGTGCCACGTGGGCTCTGGCTGGCCTGGGGAGAGGGTTGGCTCTGCCRGGCGTGATGGGGCTGCCCGTGTGCCCCACCGCCCGGCTGGCTGCCCCCAGGCCTGGACGACCCCTACCAGCACGGCCGCGGCGTGGCGCTGGCCGACTTCAACCGCGACGGCCGCCTCGACGTGGTCTACGGGAACTGGAACGGGCCCCACCGCCTCTTCCTGCAGGCGGGGGCCCCCGGGCGCGTGCGGTTCAGGGTGAGCAGGCGGGAAGGGGAGCGGAGCCGCGAAGCGGGACGCGGTGCCCACGCCCGTCCCTTGCGCAGGACATCGCCACCCCCAAGTTCTCCATGCCCTCCCCCGTGCGCACCGTCATCGCGGCCGACTTCGACAACGACCAGGAGCTGGAGGTCTTCTTCAACAACATGGCCTACCGCGGCTCCTCCGCCAACCGCCTCTTTCGGTAGGAGCCCGCGGGCCGCGGGGGACCCCGGGGACGGCCCCGGCTCGCAGGGTCAGACCTCACCCCGCTGTGCTCCGCAGGCTCGTCCGCCGGGAGCACTCGGACCCCGCGGTGGAAGAGCTCAACCCAGGGGACGCGCTGGAGCCCGAGGGACGGGGCACGGGTGGGAGGCCGGACCCGCGYGGGGGTCACGCTGCGGCCCCCTGCCGCCTGCCCCCACGGCGGCAATGGGGCCGGCGGGCAGGGACAGCGCAGGGCATGGCCTCCTCCTGTGCTTGCAGGCGGTGCCGTGACGGATTTTGACGGGGACGGGCTGCTGGACCTCATCCTGTCCCACGGCGAGTCCATGGCGCAGCCGATCTCYGTCTTCAAGGGCACCCAAGTGCGTCCCGCCGGGGCGGGGGGCGCCCGGTGACGTCCCCGTCCTGTCCCGGCTGCCTGTCCCGGCTCACCGCCGCGCTGTCCCTCCCGTGCAGGGCGCCGGCAACAACTGGCTGCGCGTGATCCCCCGCAGCCGCTTCGGGGCGTTCGCGCGGGGCGCCAAGGTGGTGCTGTTCACGCGGCGCAGCGGGGCCCACCTGCGCGTCATCGACGGCGGCTCGGGGTACCTGTGCCAGATGGAGCCCGTGGCCCACTTCGGACTGGGTGAGGTGGTGGGGACAAGCGGGACCCCGCAGCCCTGTCCCCCCCGGTGCTGCCGCGGTCGCCCAGCGCAGCCTGACGGGCCACTGGTCGCAGGGCACGACGAGGCCAGCAGCCTGGAGGTGACGTGGCCCGACGGGCGCGTGGCGGTGCGCGCCGTGGCCAGCGGCGAGACCAACTCCGTCCTGGAGGTGCCCTACCCSGCRGAGGCCGAGGGGCCGCCCGTGCCCGCCCCGGTGGAGGTGAGGGGCTGGCAGGCAAGGGGCTGGGCTCGGCCGGCGCTGCGGCCGCCCCGCGCTCATGTCCCCTCGCCGGCCGCTTCTCCCCCGTGCAGTGCGGCCAGGGCTTCTCCCAGCACGCGAGCGGACGCTGCGTAGGTGAGCGGCCGTGTGCCAGCGTCCCGGCGGCGCGCGGGGCTCGCGGGGCGCCGCCACCTCCCGGGCGCCCCGGTGCAGCCTGGCAGCAGTGCCCCTCCGCCCGCAGACACCGACGAGTGCGCCGAGTTCCCCTTCGTGTGTCCCCGGGACAGGCCCGTGTGCGTCAACACGTACGGCGGGTACCGCTGCCGCGGCCACAAGCGCTGCGGCCGGGGCTTCGAGCCCAACGAGGACGGCACGGCGTGCGTGGGTGAGTGAGGGCGCGGGCGGCCCCTCCGGTGCCCACCGGGCCCGTCCCGCCGCCCGCGCCGCCACCACGCAGCCCCCGCGCCGCCCGCCGCCCCCACTGACATCCCCTCTCCCTCTCTCTCTCGCTCCTTCTCTCCTCCTCTGTGCAGCTCAAGTGGCCTTTTTTGGGGGATACCCCTCCGGTGGGAGCTGGCCCCGGCCCCGCCGAGGTGCCCTCCTCCCTCTAGGCCTGGGACTCTGCCTTTGTCTCTATGCACTTTAACCCTTGCCCGTATTGCGCCGGAGCAGCCTTGGCGGAGGGGCCGCCCGCCGGYCTCTGCCCGTCTCTCTCTGTCTCTCTCTCTTTCTCTCCCCATGCCGAGGCGTCCCGCAGCAGCCCCGCACGCGCCGGCTGCGCCGCCGTGGGGCGGCCGCCGTGGGGACGGGCGCGGAGGAGCCCGCCCGGCCGCAGAGCCGTGCGGGTCTCGCCCCCTTGCATGTTTTCTGGGAAAACAGCCAAGGCAGCGCCCCCCCGGCCGGCACCTCCCGGCCCGAGCTCCCCTCCGCGGCAAAGCCGGCGCCTCCCGGGGCGCTCGCTTGCCCCGTCGCCTCGATACTGTACCATGTGCCTGCTGGTTTGGCCCGCGACGTGTGTGCTTCGCCCGCCCCCTCCTCCGGGACGGGGACCCCCCTCCCCGGCCCTGGCAGAGGGGGGTCCCCCCAGCCCTGCAGGGGAAGGAGCCCCCCGGTTTGTTTTTTAATGTATGGACCCCACTGTTTGGAGTCGGACCCTGCTCAGTCTTCCAGCCCCTCTCCCGGAGACCCTCCCAATAAATATATACCGTCTATTAGCCCCACGTGCCGCGCGATGCAATGGGAGGACACGCGCCGAGCGGGCCTGGGGCTGCCGAGCGCAGCCGGCTCTGCAGCATCCCTTGGGGTGTGGGATTGCCCCATGTACCCCGTCCAGGTGCCCCGGGAGGGCCCCAGGCGGCCGGAGCGGAGCTCAGCAGGGCGAGCTCTCGTGCAGGGCTCCTGCCTGGCCCCGCTCCCTGCACCCCCCCGCACCGCAGGATGAAGCAGGGCAGGCGCTGAGGGCAAAGCCTGGCCTTTATTGTGGGAAGTTTCCATGCGGGTCACCCCACAGGCGCTCCGGAGGGAGCCCACGGGGTCCAGCTCTCCCACCAGGTCCCCGGGGAGCAGCAGCAGCTCAGCCCAGCTCGGCACCCAGGCAGGGGCTCTGCTCCTCAGGGCGCTGGAAGCCACAGGGACCCTCCCCACCGCGGTGCCCAGCCCTCCCCCAGCCTCCCGCCTCRCAAGCAGCCGTGGGCACCCTGGGCCCAAGCTGGCAGGTCCGTACGGCCCCGCTGGGCCAGGCCAGGCTGCGCGGCCGGCTCAGCTCGGAGGGCTGAGCCACGGCACCCTGGCAGGGCGGGCAGCGCCCTGGGCCTTGCTGTCGCTGTGGGGCAGCTGCGCAGGGGCTAAGGGAGCAGGAGGGGAGGCATCCACGTGGCAGCCCCGTGCCAGGGGTGCCGGGGGTGCTTCACGCTGCAGGGAAGCCACAGGCACATGCAGGACACGCAGCAGGGAAGGGCTCTGCAGGACGAGGCTCCAGCGGGCACCATCCCATGGGGGGCAGGCTGGGGGGCAGTGGGGACGGGGGGCTGCTGGCAGCCAGGAACAGACCCCAGCTCCCCGTTCAGCCTCTGCCGCGCGGGGCTGTGCGGGGCTGTGCATGGGGCCTGGGAAGAGCATGGTACAACTGCGGGAGCCAGCCCAGTGCAGGGCACCACAGGGCTGGGCGCTGCAGAGCTCACTGCCCGTGGCCGGGGGGTCAGGGCATCCGTCAGGGCCCGGTGAGCAGCATGGCAGGGCTGGGGGACATACACAGCACCGTCGAGCACATGGAGCGGCCTCAGGGCTTTGCCACATGCCCCGAGCACCGGGCAGAGCGGCTGAGGCTGCCCCGCGGTACCAAGGGCAGGACACGAGGCGAGGGGCAGCAGCAGGGCCAGCAGTGCTCACGGGCATGCGGCCAAGCCCCCCTCCCTTTGGCGCTTCGCAGCTCCCTCTGCACCCCATGCACTGCGCTCAGGGGCCGCTCCAGCAGAGCAGGAGCCTTTGCTTGGGGCAGAGGCCGCGGCACAGGGCRCCCAGGGCAGCAGACCCCAACGGCACGAGTGGGCTCAGCAGGCGGCACCGGGGGTGCCCCAGCCCGAGCCCCTGCCCGCAGTGGGGCCGAGCAGGCCAGGCCGCACGTTGCAGAGGGGCTGGCAGCCCCGGGTCCCCATCCCACCCACCGGGGCTCAGAAGCGGGTGCTCTGGTAGTGCAGCCTGCGCATCTCGGGGAGGCCGCTGTCCCGGCAGTACGAGTCCCCGCAAGGACTCCCTGCCAGTCACCGGCCCCCCAGGCCGCCGCCGCCGCTGCTGCTGCTGGAGCTGCCGCTGCTGGAGCTGCCGCTGCTGCACCGGTCCTCGTAGATGGAGATCTCGATCTGGGCCCCCACTAAGGAGCAACACCAGGCACAGACCCGCCGTCCTATTGCCCCACTCTGTGGCCAGGCCTCTCCATCCCTTGTCCCTGTCCCCCACTGCAGCAATATCCCCCCGTACCCCTTCCCACTGCACCCTCAGCATTCCAGAGGATACGACCCTCATGCCTCGCTCCAGGGGGTCAGTGAGCAGCAGGCCCCGCGGAGCGTAGATCTTCTCATTCTGCTCCTGGATGTACTTGGAGATCTTCTTCAGGACCTGCGGGCGCAAGGACAGACCCTGAGGCCTGGCACTCTCACTGCCAGCCCCGCAGCAGCCACATGCTCTGCCCAGCTCCCGCTCTGACCACAAACCCCCCCTGCTCCCCTAGCATTGYGATGGGACTTGTAGCCCCTGCCCGAGCACTACCAGCACCGCCCAAGCAGCCGTGAGCCCTCCCCATGCCACACGCCACCCACTGCGTGTCTGTGCAGCGAGCTGGTGGCACCTGCACTGAGGCCACATGGCCATGCCCACCCCAAGCCCTGTCCYGGCCCCAGCACCTTCTCGTAGTGCGTCTCCATGCAGAGGAAGATGAAGTAGGCAGTGGCGCAGGCCAGGCACCCCTCCAGGTACGAGCTGCCCCCAATCTTCTCCGCCTCGGCATAGAAGCTGTTAAGGGTCTTCACCGTTTCCTCRAAGAGCTGGCGCTCGATCTAGAGCAGACATGGGTGAAGCCCAGCCCAGGCAGCGGCCGAGTGTGCCACACTGTTCCTGTCGGGCGGACTGGCCCTCTGCTCCCTCCTCAACCCGTGTGTCAGCCCCGCGTCCCCGTGCACAGCCCACACCAGGGCCAGCTGCCCCACGCTCTCCTTCAGAGCCTCCRGGGCACCCAGAGCCCCAGGCCCACACGGGGCAGCCCCTCGCCCACACCGAGCAGGCCCCACGGCACCTCCACGCACACTCACACCGGCCCTACCCGGCTCTCCAGCTCRGGGGGGAACTTGGTCTGGAACTGGCACGTGGTGCCCTCGCTGTAGTCGCGCTGCACGAAGACCTTGGTGGCCAGCGAGGCGCTGCGYCGCAGCTCCTGCAAGCTGTGCACCTGCAGGCAAGGGGCGGCAGCGTGAGCACGGGCAGCCGGCACCCCCGGCACGGCCGAGCCCTTCCCTGTCCTGTTCTGCTGATGGGGAATGGGCTGATCCCAAGGGAGGCGCCGGCAGGGGTGGCAAAGCGGGGCTGGCAGGGTGGTGCTGCCGGGATGAGCTCTTCCCTGACAGGCCTGGGGGTCTATATCAGCCTCCGCAGGGAGCAGGGACAGAGGGGGATGAAGGCAGGGAAGCTCTGCTAAGCRCTTCCCCTGGCACGGCGTGGGGCCAACTCCCGCCACGTGCCCCACAGAGCCTCTGCCCCTGTGCACTGGGAACGGCTGCCCGGCTGCTCTCTGTGCCAGCCCCACAGCAGGAACTCTGGCCCAGAGCACCCCCACAGACCCCAGCTCCATAACGACCTCCCCACCCATGATCGCAGCCCCACACCGACCACAGCTCCACCCCAACCCCACCACTCAGACCCCCCTTCGCCGCCCAGATCTCAGCCCCATAATGATGCCTGCACCCCTGGCACCCTGCAAGACCGCCAGCCCCACACTGCCCTCCTCACCCAGGCTCCCCCCGCGGACCCCAGCCCCACACCGCCCCCCGCAGGCCCCAGCAGCCCCACAGGCCGGCCCGCTGGCAGCCCGTGCGGCCGTGGGGCAGAGCCGCC